>NW_022196905.1:256197299-256214698 GCF_008632895.1 Mastomys coucha
ACCATCTCTAGGCTCCTCTGTGCTAACTACTCCTGTACACTCTTGTTCACACCATCTCTAGGCTCCTCATCTGTGCTAGCCACTCCTGCACACTCCTGTTCACACTGTCCCTGGGCTTAGAAGTGGAAGAAAGCCCATCTGTGGTGTGACTCAGTCTCAGTCCTCTGGGCAGGTGGCTCAGAGCAAACAAGGCCCCCCCCCCCCACCCTCCAACTCCAATTCCTCAACAGCAAAACAGGCACTATGGTGCTAGGTACTCCTGGGTTTCTGTGAGTCTGAAGTGAGGAACATGAAATGCTTAGCTTAGGGCAGACTACCAATGCAGCAATGTTTACGACTTGAATGGGATTAGATGCAGTAGTGATTAAAACAGACAGACAAACATCCCCTGAGCTGCCAAAGGACTGTTACAGACATAGAGCTGGTCAGGCCTGCGTGTTAACCCACCCTTGGGACGCTGTGTCCCTGTGGAACAGACTCAGGTTGGCAGTTTTTAGAAGAGAGAGTATGGCACTGAAGGACAACTTGGTGGGCATCCCAGGGCTTCCCGACCCATGGTCGTAAACCCCTGTAACCTATCATAAACCCCCGTAACCTACTCTTTCTCCTTCAACTCCGGCAAATCCAGGTACCAGTGCTCGTCGCTGATCATCTTCCGCTCCTCCTCTTCTAGCTGTTTCTTGGTCTCTGAGTCCAGGCCCCTTTGCATGAACTGTTAAAACAGGAGCAAGCCTATGTCAGTGCCCTGGCTCATCTTGTCCCATAGGTACCCGGCAGATAAACGGCTCTCTGAGTATCAGTGACCCTGGATCTGTTTTAGCTTTCCAGACTCCCCTGCAGTTCACACTGCCCTTTACATTCTTGGTGGCAAAACCTGCCAACCTGACGAACTGCCCCCATCTTCAATTTTACCTCAGCAGACATTATGGTAACAGTCACGCATATCTACACTGGACAGAGAGGATAGAACATGGCTGCAAATCAAGCATGTCTAGGGCTAGGAAGACCTCAGAACATACTCTAACACTAGCAATTTCACCATCCTCAAAACTCAGGGTTCAGAGTAGACTCTGGGAAACTATAGCTCTCAAACTGAATCAATAACTGTCAAGTTTATTATTATTATTATTACTACTACTACTACTACTACTACTACTACTACTACTACTATTATTATTATTATTATTAAGGTTTTCTACTACTACTACTACTACTACTACTACTACTACTACTATTATTATTATTATTATTAAGGTTTTCCAGATAGGATTTCTCTGTGTAGCCCTGGCTGTCCTGGAACTCATTATGTAGACCTCCTTGAATGCAGGAGATCCATCTGCCTCAGAGGACTCTTCAGTGCTGGGATTAATGAAGCATTGTGGTATGACGTTTTCTGTAAACATGTTTTTCCTCTGGGCCCCAAGCTCCCATAAATAGCAACTCTGAGACTCAAATATATTTACAAATACCTAGGCCAAATAGTTAGCTATGTTCCCCGACCATCTCATAACATAATAATCTCATTATTCTATTCCAAGTTCTGCAGCATGGCTGCTTACTAGAACCCTAGTTACATGTGACTATCTTCCTGTCTGTCTGGGGCCAAATCCCCTGTGCTTCACTCTATCCAGAATCCTTTCTTCCTACCGGAACCCCCACCTCCTATTTCCTGCCTAAGCTAACAGGCCAATGGCATTTTTTATTGACGGGTGAATGCTTTTACACAGTGCACAAAAGACAGTCTCTACAGAGCACAGTCATGGTGACTCAGTTCTGAGCTAATTACAGTGGGCTGAGGAGGCCAGTGGGTCTTCACTGGCTTTCCAAAGTGCACCAAGCCCTGGAAGGTCCAGATAGAGCCAAGACCACACACCAATACTGTCTCTAACCAAACCACCCAACTGGCAAACCTTCTTCCCACATCCTTCTCTCCCACCAGAAGTAACCCAATCCTAGATACCTGCCCAGGCCAGAGGGATGCAAAGATGCTGACAGGCCTCACAAGATGGCTCAGTGGTTAGAAGCACTTGTTGCCAAGGCTGACAACCTGAGTTTGATCCTCAGGACCCATTTGGTAGAAGGAGAGACAACTCTTGTCAGTTGTCCTCTGACCCCTGTGTGTGCCATTGTGTGTGTGTGTGTGTGTTTGCACACACACACACAAATGAAATAAATGCATTAAAAAGGAGGAGGTGGAGGAGGAGGAAGAAGAGGAGTCTGGAGAGATGGTTCTGTTATGAGTACTGGCTGCTTTTCCAGGGGACGTAGGTTTGACTCCTAGCATCCACACTGAGGATCACAAACCCCTGTAACTCTAGTTCAAGGGAACCTGACATCCCATTCTGGCCTCCTTGAGCACCAGGCAGTCACATGGTGCAGACACACACGTGGGGAAAACTTTTTAACTAGAAAAAACAAAAACTAAAAACAAAACATGCCCTGAAAACAGGTGAGTGAGGATTAAGTGCTGCTCAGTGCTCTCTCTCTTGCCCCATGAGCTCCAGCAGAACAGCAGCCACCTCAGCTGTGACTGCTCTAAGCATCCACACTCCCTGCCTTCTCCCAGAGCATCCTGCCTCTACTGTGCCCATAGCCCTCCAGCCCACCAGCAAGGTCTCTGTCAATCCAGCTGCGGAGGAAAACAGAACACAGGCAATGCTCTCACACACACTTGTCCACTTGGGTAAGGGAAGAGAACGGCTCCAGTTATCTTCATGCCCTGAGCCAGATCTTCTTCAGCATCCACCCTGATTACCCCGTGCATGCTTATTTGCCTTATGAAATCGGTATTACAAATTGCTACAACTGGTCAAGGCTCCCATTTTGCTCACATGCAGAAAGAAGTCCTTCCCTAACTAAATTAGGGGCAACCAGCCCACCCTCCTTCCGCATGCATCCTGCTCACTCAGAGTTGCACCGCGGCTCAGCTGCACTCAGACCTGGGGGGGGGCCTTGGGGGGGAGGGAGAGCGAGGATGCTCACTCCCTGACCCTTGACACAGCACCCACCTTTCTTCCTTTTCTTGTATACACGTTCTCTAAGATAGTTTGCATTTCACCATAAGCACTGTCAGCCCACAACTTCACATGGTGAGGCTTAATGAATCACCGTTAAGATGGTGGGGATCTGCTACCACCCGTCAAAAAAAGTACTCAGAATTCTGATCGTTTCCTGGGCTAGCCATATGTAAGAGGAGACTCTACTGGGGTGCTGGGGAGCAGTGGGCCACAGCTCCCAGATAGCTACATCATCCTAGGGATAAACTACTGAAACTCTACAGTGTACTGTGTAGCTAAACTATACCGTTCGATAGGTAGGACAGCTGTGTTAAACACATTTTTATAATACTGTTGAGTTAGGCATTGTAATCAAGCTCCACCTGTGTGTTTAGGGACAAGCGTTAGAGACTAATCATTACGAGCAAAAGCTCTGGGGCCAGATGGCCAGTCTTTACAGCTGTTACTTCTGTTTCAGATACCTCCTTCAAATGTTATTAGGTGAATTAAGTGGTTCATTATATACAATACACTGAGAACAATGTCTGAATATAGGAAGGGCTGTGAATATGTTTGTTCTATTAGTATTATTTAAGCTTCAAGATTTAGATTTTCTCTGTCTTAACTCCTGTGTTCATCTGCCTTTAACTCCACTCCCCTTTTAAACTGTAGTTAAGCTGATTCCGTTTTTATTGTTGTCTTTTTGATACTAAGATAGAGTCTCATACCTAGCCCAGGCTGGCCACAAACTTGCTAAGCTCCTGCTTCCACCTCCCAAGCGCTGGGATTACAACTGTGTGCCATCCAAAGCCACTTCAGCTGCTTCAAACTACTTCAGTTTCAAATTTAAAAATCATGGGACAGGAAAGCTGGCTCAGTGGCTAAGACTCTTGTGTAAGTCCTGGAACTCACACCTGCTTGCTGGCTTAAAACTCCAGTTTCTGGGGCTCCAAAACACCCTTCTGGCCTTCGCAGGCACCTGAACATACAAGGTGTATGTATATACAGGCATGTAAACGCACACACAAAGAAAAAAATAGCATAAATCCTTTTTAAAAACTCACTTTTGTTTAAAAGTTAGTGGAGAACTCATTTCACCCCACTGCTAAAATTTTCTCCATTCCCACCACAAAGACAACCTTCACCTAGAACACAGGAACTTTTAGTTGGTCTTTTTGACTGAAAGCTTACTCGTTGTAGGACTGGGCCTTTCTGATTAACTATCATCCACAGTACAATTAAAGTGACCTTAAAAAGCAGTAAGTCAGGAGACAGTTTCCTACTGCTCATGAGACAAACTTCAGTCTGGTTTACAATTCCTTGGGTGCTGTGACCACTAAGATTTCTAGACTCGTTGTATGCTCCTTGTCTTTCAGACGTCCGAATTACCTTTAGTTCTTAGAAATGTCCCTGATTTTCTCCTTCTTAGGCTTCTGGACTCACTTTCCCTCAGTTTAGAACACTACCTGACGTCTCTCACGTTGTTCCTACTTAAGAACTACTTCTCGCGAGAAGTCTAAGTTCCCAGGTGGCCCAGACACTTCAGCCACCACCGCACTCAACACTGCAGGTTCTTATTTACGCTGTGCCAGCTCCCTCCCCACAGCAGGCTAAGCAAAATCTCACCCCTGGTGCCCAATGGCCCGCAGGCTGAGCGAATGAATGGGGTGCGTTGGCCGCGGCCATCCCGAGCCAGTCTGCCCGTCGCTTCAGCCCGAGTACCGCTATGGGACTTCTCAGAGCTCAGCCTCCCCGCCCGACTCCCCAAGATCCCCCGACCCCAGCACCTTCATGCGCAGCAGGTTCTTGGATAACTTAGTCTTGCGCTCCGACGCCATGTTGGACACACTTTCAAAAGCTTCCCGCGGCACCGCGCATGCGCCCGGCCAAGAGCGGAGCGAGCCGTCGCAGTAAACGCGCCCCGCCCCCGCCACGTCGCCTCCAGGAGTCGTAGCTCTTTAGCTCCGCCTTCCCGCCTTTGTCACACCCCCGATTAGCCACACCCACCATGTTGCCCCGCCCCAGCACGGTCTTGTTCTGCCCAAGTGCCTAGCGCTTTGCGCTGCTTCTGCCTTTCTTCTCCCGCTCCGGGAGCGCGTCTCTCCCCACTGAGCAGTGGTAAGAACTCGGGCCGCCGCGAGGCGATTGCGACCTAGGGTCCCAGGGCTAACCTCAGGAAAGGCGGACTAAGGGAGTCTGCTGGAGCTGAGGGCGGGGCCTCCACGACACCCGAGGACTCCCTAACGACCCGGTCTGGAGGTTCCTTGCTGAGGTTCCAGCTGAGGCCGCTGAGGTTGCTGCCAGAGTTTAAAAGTTTTAAAAACACGAATGGTGAGCTCCCTATATAGGTCGTTTTCTAGAACGCACAGTACCCCTTGAGCCGCTGGTGTTACTATGCTAACTCAGTTACAGAATGAAAGAGGTGGCCACAAATCCAGGCTGCGTGGTAGGTGCACAGCTGCACAAAAATCAAGGAAGACTGATGAATATGCATACACCTGTTCGCTGGGCATCTTTGAGCCTGAAGGATTTCCCTCTGAAACAGGAAGAATGGCAGGAACTAGCAAGAGCTGTATGCAGTGAGGGGGCCAGAGGTGGTTTAGTGGGTGAAAACTCTTGCTGCCAAGCCTGAGGACGTGAGTTTGATCCCCTGGACCCCCATGATGGAAAGACTGAATGGGCTTCCACAAGTTGTTCTCTGACACTTCCACAATGCTCCACCTCACAATAAATAAATGTAAATTATTAAGAATTTTTTAAAAAACCCTCGACACCTTGTTTTAATAAGCTGAATAATTGTAAACACAGTATCTTTGGTACTTTCTGTTTAGAGCTCACTGTACCTTCTAAAGACATACCCCCCCCACCCCCCCACCCCGGCCATGCTCAGGTTCCACACTTTAGAAGACACACCTAATACCTCTTCAGCTATTTGCATGCAGTGGTTGCTATCACTTTTGAACTGGGTGCTGTGCCTCGTAAGAACACTGAGGGACACATCACTGTCATGTATTAAGCAACCTGCCGGAGTAGTGGTAAAGCCGAGATTCATAAAACATTCTGGATATTAAAAGCCCTGCAGGTTTTCTCAGTGGAGTAAATAAAGACATAATGTGTTAAGTGGTTACAGAAACACATTTACTCATAACTGTGAGTGAGACATTAGTGAGCACCAAGGGGCTCAAAATACATCCCCTCCCTTTCCTGGAACTGGCATTCTGTACATTAGAAAGTAGTGGGGCTGGAGAGATGGCTCAGCGGTTAAGAGCGCTGACTGCTCTTAAGTTCAAATCCCAGCAACCACATGGTGGCTCACAACCATCTGTAATGAGATCTGATCTGATGCCCTCTTCTGGGTGTCTGAAGACAGCTACAGTGTACTTACATATAATAAATCTTTTTTTTAAAAAAGTAGTAAATACCGTGGAAGGAAGAAAATGGCTGCAGCCAGTGACTTTTAGGGTCACTTTAAATTTAGTCCAGGATGACCCTCTTCAGATAAAAGTGGGAAGGCTTGAAAGTCATGAAAATATCATTGTATGAAGCCTTGCAGGTAGAAGGTACCAAAAATAAAAAATAATTTAAAAAATCCTGTTATCTTGTTACTGGCCTAACCATATATGGAAGACTTGTGCCTCCTTCCATTCAAATACTGAAGTCCTGACCCCCATTATATCAGAATGTTTGGAGACATAGCTTTCAAGAAACAAGCTTTAGGGTGAACCCAAATCCAGTCTGGCTGGTGTCTTTTCTTCCCCTGTGCTGTAGATGAAACCTCCGGCTACACACTAGGCATCCACCTTACCACTTAGCTCAATCTTCAGCCTCCTGTCAAAAGATGAAGACTTCTGGGTGCACCAGAGAGGTGTATGCTAAAAGAAAAAGACTGTCTACATGCCAAGGAAAGAAGTCCAAGTTATGACCACCTTGGCCATACTGTAAGAAATACATGTAGCCGACACCTGAACACACACACCCCCCGTGGCCCCCTTTCCCGCTCCTGTAATATTTCATTATGGTGGTCATAGAAAAATGAACATAACTATAGATTACAGTTGTGATGAGAACCTGCTGATCAGAGATGGTATAGCCAGGGTCCCTGAGTGTCTCTGGCCTGGCAAAGGCAGTGTATCCCAAATGGTGTGACATTTAATTGCTTCAATAACCCCTTGTCTTCCTAGCCCCCACCCTCATTATACCTCTGGCCTGTGTTGTGTTTTATTTTGATACTTCCATCCCACCCCAAATTCTCACTCCAGACACTCCAGTGACACCTCTCCTCTAAAAAGAAAAAGGAGTAATTGTGGGATATAAAACCATGCCAGGACGTTTAGTAAGGTAGGACAGGTTGAGACCTGGAGACTGGGTGGACACACACCTGAGACTTAGGCAACTCCCTGCTCCCTGCCAGGTTCCTGGCCTTGTTTTACATCCCAGAAGTTAGCCCAAGGAAAGTCCCCCCACAACCCCAGTTATTCTCAGGGCTGTGTATCTTTGCTGTCAAGGTTATGGTTACCCACTCCCCATCTTGCAAACCTGAAACTCTACCAAGTAAACAGTAAGCAGTCACACCCGCCAGTCTACTTCCTAGAACTCCTGACTTTGACTGCTGTGCAGGATTTTGAAAGGAGTGCCTGAGAATAGAGGCGAAGAGGTGACTTAGTCTCCCCATCCATCTCCAGGAAGCCAGAGGGTGTCTGAGTTAACTCTTGAAGGATGAGTCCTTTTGGGTGAAGAAGAGGAAAACTTCCTCCTATGTGGATGTAATAGCATGAATACAACCAGAAAAGGTGGTCACAAGATCCATAACTTCGTTTGGACCTCCATTATCTCTAGTCTACTTGAGCATCGGGTTTTGATTTGTTTCCCAGAAATACCGACGCTATTGTCTCAATTCCTCGGCACTCGTTTGAGGGATAAAGGCCAAAGTTTTCAACCAGTCAACTCAAAAAATTCTGTATTTTTATTGGACGTTGCAAATTCTTAAAACGAATACCCAAAGGTCCTAGCTCTCCAAATATAATACACAAGCAATAATTTAAGACTAAATAGTGTAATTGTGGCTTTGAATTACTCCCTACTGGGAAGATAACTCCTTAATCTTTTGATGGTACTAAATTATAGAACTCAGGGTAGATGCTGTACTCAGTAACCTGATGTGATTATATACAATAAAGAAATCATGGTTTTGTGGTCAGAAATACCTTGAGTAGGTCTCCACCTAGTTTCAAGTCATGGGGTGATGAAGTTTGTTGGGATTGTAAAGGCCAACTTCTGGACTCATCAAGAAGAGGATGCCTCTCTCCACATTGACTCCCCCAACCCATTCCCTCCCTTCATTCCTGCAGCACTGACTTTAGAGTTGCTGTGGTAGCACATACCTTCCCAGTGCAGGAGCTGGAGTGGCAGAGTCTGGGGTCTGCAGAGGATGCTCTCATGCAGATATTAAGGAAGCTGGCATATTAAGTTCCATGCACTATTTTTAGTCATGCGTTTGCAAGTACCAGGTATGAGGGGACATATATGAAACAGATTTATTAGGATACCCAGTAGTTCATAGAATTGACAAGGAGGCTTAAGAACAAAGGGAAAAGGGCAGAAGCCAGGGCCACCAAGGAGTCTTGGAAGCAGGGATGAACGTAAACTGTCATTGAGTGAACACGAGCAGATTTCTCTGCTCTTAAGGCACCCCGCTCACAATTTCAAAGTCAAGGAGAGCCTCCATTTGTCCTGGTTGAGGGTAGGACTTGATTTATAATCCCAGGGAGATGAGACTGCATAGTGGGGAGAATAATGCTTCAAAGAGAAATCCTGCTGTTCCTCCAAGAAGAGAAGTCATTTCATTAGCTCAGGTGGCAGTGGCAAGGACAGACACCCAAATGTAACAGGGAAGGGGAAGGTGCTGTTGAGACAGTCCCAGAAGACAAGGAATTTAAGTGTTGATTGGGAAATGCATAATATCCAATATCAGTGTGTCTCTCCTCACAAATTGTGCTCCCTCTTCCTTCTTCCCTGATTCATTCATTAAACAGGTACGTACAGGCTGGCTGTCAGGAACATGCAAATTGCAAGTCCAGGGCAACCAGCCTCAAAACTGAAGCAGTGCAGTGCGTCCCTTCTGCTCTTGTGACAGGTTACTTATTAAGTTCTATCAGCTACTTGCGCAGAGCTATTTAGACATGGCCTCATGGGTTGTGTGGATAACTACTATCTTTTTTTAAAAAAAAATTAAAGATATATTTATTCATTTTATGTATATGAATATAGTGTAGCTGCCTTCAGACCCACCAGAAGAGAGGGAATTGTATGCATTATAGCTGGTTGTGAGCCACCATGTGGTTGCTGGGAGTTGAACTCAGAACCTCTAGAAGAGCAGTCAGTGCTCTTAACCTCTGAGTCATCTCTCCAGCCCCCGGGAAAAGTACTTTCTAAATATGTCTTGACCCTGGAAATTAAGTGACTGGAATAGTCAGAGGAAACTAAAGCATGCTAAAAAGAAAAAAAAAATTATGTTTTCTTGAATGATTCTTTCGACACACTTGGGAAGAGAGAACCTCAGTTAGGGATAGGGCCTGTGGCAATCAATGCCCCTGGGGCATTTTCTTGATTGCTAATTGATGGATGTGGGCAGTGCCACCCCTTGGCTGACAGTCCTGGGTTGTGTAAGGAAGCTAGCTGAGCAGAAGCAGGAAGCAATGTTCGGTCCCGTGGTCTCTGCTTTGGTTCCTGCCTCGGTTTCTCCCAATGATAGTTTGTAAACTTGTAAGCCAAAGAAAAGAAACACTTCCACTCCAGGTCGCTTTCCATCATAATGCTTTATTCTTTTTCAAATCACAGAACATAAACCAAACTAGGACAACTCTCTTGTGTGTATATTTAGTGTGTGTGTGTGTGTGTGTGTGTGTGTGTGTGAGTGTGTGTTCTAATGTGTGGAGGTTGGAAGTCAAGGTCAGGTGTCCATCACTCTCTTAGTTTTAAACATGGTTTCTCAGTAAACCTGGAGCTCACCATTTCAGACGGACTAGTTAAACATCAAACCAGTGGTCCCCCTGCCTCTTTCTCCTTGGCACTAGGAACGGGCTGGCGTGCATGGATAGTGTGCCGTTCGTGTACGTGGTGTGTGTGGTGTGTCTGTGTGCTTCCTTGGAGGGTGTCGGATGACATCTGATATTGTTTCCTATCACCTCTTCTTACTCCTTTGAGACAGGGTATCTGACCAAACCTGGAGCCGAGCCAGTGACCAGAGAGCCTCGCGGTTCTTCCTGTCTGTGCCTTCTCACACCGAGGGCCTTTTGTTTGGTACTGCAGATCTGAACCCAGCTTCTCCTATGTGCACAGCATGCATCGATTGCTGAGCCATCTTCCCAGGCATTGTGCTTGAGCTCAGGACCTTGATGGAAGGCATGAATCTAAGGAGCAGTTAGGATTAGGAAACTGCTAAGCTAGATGGAATTTCTAATTTCATATTTGCATAAAATACACTTATATTTTATATTTAGTATATCAGTATACTTATAATGTCTCAGTTACTTTTCTGTGGCTGTGATAAAACACCATGAGCAAGACAGTTTCTAGACGGGAGGGTTTGTGTGGGCTTTACTGTTCCAGAGGGGAAGGAGTCCGTCACCGTCACTGTGAGGAGGTGTGAAGAGCAGGACCTTAAGCTCTCAAAGCCTACCCCCTAGATGACATGCTTCTTGCAACAAGGCCATCCCTCCTAAACTTCCTCAAACTGCCAGCAATTGGGGACCAAGTGCTCAAATCCATGACCCTATGGGGGACATTCTTCCTCTAACCATCTCACTATTTAGCCAGTTGGAATTAGATTGGTTCACATTTTATTTAGCTATCTCTGTACCATGTTCTCTGCCATTCTTTTACCTGTTCTTGAGGTCTGGCCTACATGACACATTTTTTAAATATTTTTCGTATTTTTTTCTGCCTTCTTTTTACTTTAACAAATCCTTTTGGATATCTAACATATTTCTAGCTCTTTGGTAGGTGATAGATGAATCACTCCTCCCCCTAGGAGAGGTACTATGGGCCTTAGTATTGTTAATAAATTGTTGGGAGGCCTGATTTGGATTTGAGGAGCTTTGAGAGACTTGCTTGAGACCCTAAGAGGAGTTATGAGGGCAGGAAACGGGCAGGAAGGAGTCTTTCAGCCTGCTAGAAAGGGTCTGAATGATGCTGTTGGGTGACTGACAAGTCTGGAGACCAAGCTAGGCCCAGAGCCCAAAGGCCATGTGTTGGTAGGATTTTTTAACCTCAAGTCACTGAAGTGTTGAACAAGCAAGAGAATGAGTCCACTTTAAAGTGATGCAAAACTGCGCCATGTCTAAAACAGTGCTGGCTGAGAGCAAAGGGGTGGGGCTTGGAGGAAGGGAGGGCAAGACTAAACAGGGAGGTGTTCAGATGTTCAGGTGTCTTCAAGATTGGTTTATGTCAGTCTTCCCTGTCACTTTAAGTCTGGTTTCCCACTTTAAGTTATTCTTGTCTCACCTGGGAGATAAATTTCAAACCCGGGTCAGGATTTGGCAGTCAGTTCTATACTTGGCTTGTAGCCTCATCTTCCATCTTCTTAGCCGTCTCTTATTTATCTCCATTTCTCCCCTGTGGCCCTGAAGACACTCCAGATTCACATTGCATGTAGACAGGTACTCAGGTACTGGAAGAACGCCAGAGTAGTGTTTTCTGTCCCTTACCTTGCAGACTCTGCCTACCTGTTAGTGTTGGGTTGGATTGCATCTTTCTTTTGCATCAAACGATCATACGTTGTAGTTAATCAGTTAATTGCACAGCGCCTTTTTATTTCTTGCCTGCCCCGATGGCAAATACAGTTCCTAAGTTCTCTATGTAGCTGTATCTTTCAGAGCTTGAAGCCCTGTTCTTCATCTACTTAATACACACTGAATGACTAAGCACAGAGCTGCTCTTTAAAAAGGGCGAGGCAGCATCTTTTAGAATTATATGCATTCTCTACTCACGCACAAGCCGAATGAATACTCCAGCAAATTCAGTCCAGCTGAGTTCACAGGTTTTTATTTCATCTTATAAAAATAGGAGAAAGATCAAGGGTGAAATGAAACCGGCTCCCCCTCCCCACCCCATAATAATTCTATCAGACTGCTCTGTTCAGGTAAAATGGTATCTCTAGAGTTGCTCAAGGGGTTTCTAGGATTATGAAGAGAAATTATTTTCTTTAAAAAACAATCATCAACTTATTCAACCACAGGCCTAAATCCGCAAGGCAGTCATGGGAGATGGGGCAGGTTGTCTCAGAGTAAACGAGAATTCGGGCACGAACTGTTGGGGGAACATGGGTTTTTGTTGTGTGGTTATATGTGAATATGTGTGTGGAGTCTATGGGCATGCATGTGCATATGTGTGTGTGTATGTGCATATGTGTGCATGTGTGTGTATATGTGTATGTGCATATGTGTGTGCATAAATGTGTGTGTATATGTGCATATGTGTGGATATTCATGTGTATGTGTGTGTATACATGTGTGTGTAAGTTCATGTGCACATGTGCATGTATGTGTATATATGTGTATGCATATGTATGCATGTATGTGTGTATATGTGAGCATATGTGTATGTGGGTGCATATGTATGTATGTGTGTATGTGTGTGCATATGTGTGCATGTATGTGCATATTTGTGTGCATGTGTATGCATGTGTGTGGGGGTGTGTGTGTGTGCGTGTGCGTGTGTGTGTATGTGTATAGAGGTCAGAAGTTAGTTGTGAGTATGGCTTCTAAGCTGATGTCCACCTTGCTGTTTTGAAACAGGGTCTCTCACTGGGATATAGGGCTCATAGTTCCACTGGATGGTCAGCAAGCCTCAGGGATCCTTCTTCTGCCTCCTAAGCCCTAGGATTACAGTTACGTGCCCACCCCCTGCCCCTTTTAGGAGCTGCTGCTGAGAAATCAAGCTCAGGCCCTCAGGTGTGTACAGCAAGTGCTTATCTGCTGCACTCCACCCCCAGCCATGGAACACATTATGATTATAGAACTCAATTCACAGCTGAGATGGACGTTTAATTTCCCCTAGAGGGTAATTTGTGTGTTTGTTAACAAGGAACAGAAAAAAGGTCTCAAATTAGAGTTCCAGGAAAACCAGACGTTCTTTACCTCCAAGCCCTTATCCTCAGAAAATGAGACCAGAATAAACAAGTCAAAGCCAGTGACCAACAGGGAGGCTTTTGTGATGAAACCTTGCTAGGAACAGTGGCCTTCGGCTCATTGTGTTATCTTGCCATTCAAAGAATAAGAATCCCACCACTGTAAAAATACACAGCCCATATTTTTCCTTTGAGGATATTTATGTTTGTAGCGGTCTTTTTTTTTTTTTAAAGTTATTTATTTATTTTATGTATATGAGTCCACTGTAGTTGTACAGATGGTTGTGAGCCTTCATGTGGTTGTTGGGAATTAAATTTTAGGACTTCTGCTTGCTCCAGTCCAAAGATGTATTATTATAATTAAATACACTGTAGCTGTCTTCAGATGCTCCAGAAGAAGGCGTCAGATCTCATTACGGGAGGTTGTGAGCTACCATGTGGTTGCTGGGATTTGAACTCAGGACCTTTGGAAGAGCAGCTAGTGCTCTTACCCACTGAGCCATCTTGCCAGCCCGTAGCAGTCTTATGATTTCAGTTATCATATACAGTAAATTTTATTTGAGATACTCTTGTACTTTATGGATTATTTTCCTGTTATAACTTTAAAATAGGATAAAGAAGGAGGAGGAAGAGGAGACCACACTACACTTTCCTAGATTGCTACCTGTATGTTGACAGCATTATGCCCGAGGACTTGATTTTCCTGAGGACCAACACCACCTCATGCTCACCACATGGTGGAGGTTGATGGAAAGAGAATATTTAATTCCAAGGCTGGTTCTGAATCTCCCTCCAGCTATTTTCTCTCACTGTGATCTTACAGTAGGTAGTAGATATTCCTGGCCGATGTGGCATGGGCAAACTTTGATTTTCTAACAAAAGTGAGTAAAAAACCAAAAACCAAACCAACCAACCAACCAAACAAAAAACAATAGCAGTTCTCTCTTTGAAAGTATTTGAAGCATTCAAAGGCAGGTAACTTTTGCAAGTGGGTGCTTTGGACAAAGAAGGAAAGATTAATTAGATATTTCTGATTAAGAAAGGGTAAGTTTTCTAAATAACGTTACAAACGTTATGCATTTCCTTGTTGAATGAAAAAAAAATAAAGAGGAAAGGAAAGGACATGACCACTCTTAGACATGGTGGAGGAGAGAGTTTATTAGAGAGATCTGGGAGAGCATAGCCAGAGGCAGACACATTTGGGAGCATCCAGAGTGACATGATCAGACTGAGCAGGGCCATGTGGAGGCGGGGGTTGGGGGTGAGGGAGAAGGGAACCAGGGGCAGCAGCCAGGAGGCCAAAGGTACAGTGGGTAGGTAATCAAAAGCTGGATTATGTATGGAAGAGCCTCTGGGGGAAGGGCAGTCCAGCCCCTGGGTTGGCTGGAGAGTTCAGGGTAGAGGGCAGGGTATGCCAGCCATCCCCTGTAATAGGTAGGGACTAAGGGCTGCTGGGAGAACCTGGTGGCCAGGTCCACTTTGATATGTTAAATAGGTGCCTCAGCCACCTGTCCCGGGTATGAAAAGTTAACCCTTGTAACCTGTACAGAAATGACCATCGGAAGAACATAGGAGCCTTGCTCCCTTTCAGCCTCAGCTCCTATTCCTCAGAGGCAGCTCTTACTAAATTCCTTGATTTCCAAAGTGTGTATTAAGAGGGGACTCTAGGGGAGGGGGAGGGAACGGGATTGTTTTAGTTTTTTTTTTTTTTTTTTTCTTTTTTTCCTTTGGAGGGGAACCTATGAAAGGAGATATTGTAAATAAAGAAAACATCTAATAAAAAAAAGAGAGTCCTCTAGACATGTTGATTCACAAGTGAGTTTTGACTTAAGAAAGATACGCTTGGCTTGTGAGGTTTTGGGAAATAAACAGAAGTGTTGTGACCTTGTTCCCCAATACCCGCACCTTTAAATGTTGCTTTTCTGTGTGGTAAAGTTTGACTGTGACTTAGATTGACCATTGGGTGGCAACCTAGATGGGATCACGTAAGAAGTAAATTCATACTTAATAACGGGCTCTGCACCATCCATCTTTTAAAATTACAGCTTTGCACAGATGTTTTAAATCGGGTGTTTGCGTGTGGTTGTGGGAGCAGGGTCAGGGTGGAGCTGCCAAGCGACCAGCTGTCTGGGAGACATTTCTCTTCCCCATTAAGCCTTCTCACTCCTTACCCATCTCCTGAGCCACTTGAGAGCCACTGAATTCTCTTCCCTCTGTGAAGATCATGTGAAACAGTACACACAAACCCGCATCACCGGAAGTACACAGCTGTGCCGATGTGGAGGAAGATTATTACGGCACGGACGGGGGTTGCTTTATGGCCACTTTCATTGGCATGGTTGGTTTGAAGTGGCACAGTATGAGCTATTTATACTACGTATGCATGAACTAATTACCATAGGTACAGAGGTGTAAAACCTGGTATACATCTTCATTCTCTTTAAATCTACTCACACTCACATCTAAGATCTTGTTGTTCTGCTGGCTTGGCAGGAATTAAATGTAAACACTTGTTAGTACTTTCCTGCTTCAAACATGGTACAGTGGTGATGGTCTTCGGGGGGTTGTAGGGGAGGTGCATGAGATCACTGGTCACTGGGATGCCATCTATTTATAGTGTCCTTTTTGGACTGCTTCTAGCTCACGTTTGGATTCAGGAAAGCACTGGCATTCAGTATTTCTGGAGTAACGTTTCCAAAGCACCTCTTTGTCTTGCTGGATCTTGTATCATTGGACCTTCCGAGGGTTGATCTCTCCTCAGTATCAGGGAGGGGCGATCCCATTCCCTCTTGCTGTCTAGGAAGTAATGGTCTCTCTTATCTGCCTCTGGGCTATGAACACAAACCTCTTCAATGAGTGTAGGCTTAAAAAAAAAATAATATCAGAACTATAAAAGATAGGCAGCTTTCTCTTTTTGCCACACAGGCTCTGTTCTTGTTGAGTTTCTATTGCTGTGAAAAACACCATGACCAAGACAGACCCAGGCTTTTCCTCATCCAGTACGGCATGTGTATTTGTCCCCCCGTGTACAGTCACATCGTGAGACTTTACAGGCATAGCTTCTGATGTCATTAGGAGACACAGTCTCACTGCAAACTCCTTGATCCTCTCTGGCTCTTCCAATCTTTCTATTCCGTCTTCTGCAGGTTTCTTGAGCCTTAGGTGTGGGTGTGTTTGGGAGATGTGATGGGTTGTGGTTTTCTGTCGTGGTCTGTCTCCGCCTATTGCAAAGAGAAGTTCTCTTCATGAGGGGTGAGGACTACACTTATCTGTGGGTATAAAGGCAAGTATTTATAGACTGCCTTAGGGATTATGTGGTTTAGTAAGTTAGTACCTGTAGATTCTCCTCCAATGACCTTGATTTTATTAATACAATGAACTACTTGTGACTGAGTAAAGCTGGGAGCAGGAGAGGTGATCCTTCCCAGGGAGCGCATCAATTAGTTGTCTAGTGCCAAATGGTCATCCTTGAAAACATGTCTTCAAGTAACATTATATGGACTTAACAGTATATTTAGGAACACCCCCCACCCACATATACTAATTAAAGAGTCCTTGAATTTGAAGGAGAGTGGGCTAGGAGTTTATGGGAGGCTATGAGGGGAAACAATGTAACTAAATTACAATCTCAAAAATGACAAAGTGTCAAAACAAAAGCAAAAACAAAATCACAAGACTTGGAAGAGGAAAGAGTTTATTTCAGTTTACAGTTTGTAGTCCATCATCCAGGGAAGGCAAATCAGGAACTGCAGCAGAAACTGTGGAGGAGTTCTGCTTACTAGCTTGGTCCCCGTGGCTTGCTCAGCTTACTCTCCTATGAAACCTAGGGCCAAGTGTGGCACATTTCCACAGTTGCCTGGGACCTCCCTCATCGATCATCAATCAAGAAAATGGCCCCCACAGACATTCACAGGGCACTTCAATAGAGGAAATTCTTCAATGGAGATTCCTTTCTCTCAGGTGTCTAGTTTGTGTCAAGTTGACAAAAGCCAGCCAGCACAGCCTCTTTCCAGCTCCAACAGGAAGTATAAAAGGCAACAACTTTACCAGAGCTGTGCACAGAGCAACATCCAGACTAAATACAGACCTCCCCCGGCCCCCACCCCCACCCCTGCCCCAAGCATCATGCATGCTCAGCTGTTGCATGACAGAATTTTGGTGAGCATGCTCCAGCTTGTATGTGCCTATCCGTGTGAAGAGACTACTCAGTAATTCCTTTATGAAGTTCTGATTGTATACTAAGGAGCCATTTTCCCTTTCTTTTTTTTTTTTTTTTT
>NW_022196905.1:256214898-256219764 GCF_008632895.1 Mastomys coucha
CCGCCTGCCTCTGCCTCCCAAGTGCTGGGATTAAAGGCGTGCGCCACCACCGCCCGGCTCCCTTTCTTATCCCATGACATCCTAATATGAGAGAAAAAAAGGAAAGCACTTCTTTGGTAGTTCTCCGAGCAGTAATTACAATAGTGTATTATTTACACACGTCAATAGACGGGTCCCATAACATTACTGAGTGTTGAGTCTCTGTGCTAGTTATTGGATTGGGATTTTTAGAGCCCCATCCAAACCAGGGAAAGTGTACTGCCTTCCCCTTGTTTGTTTGCTTTAGGGGACGGGTGTTAGCAATGATTAGCCTTGATTAAATTATCGTTGAATCAGTCAGGAATTAGCCACTGAGATTTAAAGGTATGGGGGCTTGGCATCTAGCAGATAAGTTATGAAAGAAAATGTTTAAATTTTTTTATCATAGAAAACTCCCTCTCTTTCTTCCCTTCTTCTCCATCTTCCCCTCCCTTCTTTTCTTTACTCTTTCTTTGTATTTTTGAGACAGACTAGACTAGGCTAGCCCCAAACTCTATGATTCTCCTGGCCCGGTCCTCCTGAGTGCTGGGATTTGGACTGTGTGCACACCCAGGCTTGGCTAACAATTTCGAGATCAGCCAAAGCTAGAGATGAGAGAATAGTCTTATTAATCAATCGATTTAAGACAGTCTTATTTTTTTTTTCATTCTTCTTTAACTTACACTTAGCTTTAAAAACCATTACTGCTGGAACTTAATATACAGGTGGGGATTCAGAATTTGTGTGTAAACATTTCAGGGCATATCTTTCGAAGATCAGTACCAAAAACATAATGTCGATGCCATCACCACACTTAGACATTAAACAGTGACGAACTCGTAACAGTTTCCTTATCTTACCTTATCTACTTATTTAGGTTCAGCGCAATATTCCCATCAGCAGATTCAATGTATGCATGCCATGCTCAGGTATCCTACAGATATCTGGGGTGTGCTGGAAAGGAAAAAAAAAGCAATTCATAGTGTAAGGTTTTGAAAATGGATGACCAAAGCCAAGTGTAGTGGCTGTGTTTATAGTCCAAGTACTTGAAAGGCAGAGGCAGGAGGATTACCATGAGTTTTAAGTTTCATATTTGTGGCCAGCCTAAGCAACATAGTGAGTTCAAGGCCGGCCTGGAATAGCCAGACTCTTATCTCTCCCAGCTCCACTGAAAAGCTACACCGGTGTTTAAATGTGAACAGGTTAGAGGCATACTTCTTCTTGCTGAGAACAGAGGTGATTTTAAAGAGTTAGGGCAGGAGAGGTGGCCAGGCAGGTAAAGGCGGTTGCTGTGAAGGCCTAGTCACCTGAGTTCCAAACCCATGAAACTATATAAAAGTGGGGCGTCTTTTAGGTATATGCCCAGAAGTGGTATAGCTGGGTCTTCAGGCAGAACAATTTCAAATTTTCTGAGGAACTGCCAAATTCATTTCAAGAGTGGTTGGGGGCATTTTCGTGATTGCTAATTGATATAGAAGGGTCCAGTCCACTGTAAGCATTGCGGTAGGCAAAACTAGGCTTGTATAAGAAAGCTAGCTAGGCAAGCCATATAAAGCAAGCTAGCGAGCAGTGTCCCTCCATGGCCTCTGTTTCCGTTCTCATCTCCAGGTTTCTGCTTGAGCTCCTGTCCTGGCTCCCTTCATGGTGGGCTGTAACATGGAAATATATACCAAGTTGGTCCTTTTCTTCCCCACCTGGCTCTTGGCTCGAGTGTTCTATCACAAGGACGGAGCAGTAAACTGGGACAAGCTTCATGTCTTTTCTGATATAGGAAACATTTAAACGCCGGGCAGATGGTGTTTGTCGTTGGTGGCTTTCTCCATTGTTCTCCAGCTGCCTAACCTTTTCTTCATAGAAACGATGATAAAGCTCTTCTCAATCTATCTGTCCATGAATACAGAAAAAAGAAATTGTGACAAGAGGAGAATAGAAGGGCCCGGCACTTTGATTTGGTGTTCATTCCTAATCAGAGATGCAAACTAGTGGCTCTATCTTTAAACAGTTATGGATTAGCCCTTGCAAGTCATTTCTTTTTAACACTGTGGCTCTACATCCTCCTTGCTTTGGCCATCTTGGGTCACATTATTTTTCCCAGGAATAACAAATTAACTTTATTATCTAATAGAAGAAAAATGAGATTAGGAAATCAAATTAATCTATAAAACAACGTACTCCTATGTGCTTGCTATAACCCAGGAGTTATTATTTTTGCATTTGCAACTCTGGCTTTCCTTATCTTGGGGAGATCATGGAGATAATGAGGTGCACCCAGAATAAAATGGATGTATCGCAGACATCCTAGTCGTGCCTGAAGATGCGTCTGCCCTTTATAAGCCGCTGCTTCCACCATTTCTTTGGTGGCTGGCAGCTGGGTGGAGAAAATGCCCCTGACAATGTGGAATTTCCAGAGCTTAGACCACTTGATGTCCCTCTTTACACACAGTGAACAGGCATAGAAAGGGAGAAAGGCTCCCCTGATCCCAGGAAGACATCGTACTGCTGAGTGTGGCATCTTCAAATAAGATTGGAGACTTCAGGCCGTCAGATTTAAAATTCCTCCCTTCAGCCAAGTGCATTAGTAGGCTATGGGGGTGGGTGGGCAGTTCACAATGTTCAGAGAAAAGTGTTTAATATTAATTCTTTGTGAATGTGTGTATCTGTCTGCTTCATGTCTCTGTGTTTGGATACTTCAAGGAAGGTATTTTGAGAAATCTTGTAACTATGCTCATTGAACTAGTTTTTTGTTTTTTTTTTTTTTAAATACAATTCTAACTCCTTTATAGGAGATTTACTTGGGAGGGACAGTTCCCACAACTTAAGGTTGGGGAGCATTGTAGCTTTCTCAGAAAGATCTTAGTCCAGGAGCCAGGTATTAGGAAACCCAGTTCTGTAGCCTGCCTCCTACATAGGTCTCCAGTGTCTGGGGCCTAGTTGACTTAGGATTTAGGTCTACTGTTGGCTTTCTTGTTTTAATCTCCTGAGTCGCCTTGAAGAAGTTTCTAGAAAGTTTAGATATGGGTTTTAGTTGTATCATAAGTATTCTGTAAGCCATTTGGCTGAGAAGACCATCTATAAGGGTTACAACTTTTCTGCCATTTTAAGGACTAAGGTTAGAGATAGTCTTCAATACCTCTTCGGCCTCTTCTAGTTGAACTCATTAGGAAGAGGCAAGTCCAACAGTGCTGAGCAACCAGTGGCAGTTCCGGGGCTAAACAGCTACTGGGACAGTGAAGGGGTTTGGATTTGAACTCACCTAGTTTGAAATCTGCCCCTGTCAACTGTGTGACCTTAAGCAAGTGACAGAACCTCTCCATGCTTCTGCTTCCCATGTCTGAAAACTAAGCATGGCACACAGTTTAAGGGCTTACTGTTGGGATGAGACAAATGGAGGGTGAAACCTCGAAATCTCTGACACATACTACATCACCGAACACTGGTCAGTGCTATTGGCCTCCATGTCTCTTACTTGATCGCTATACAGTGGTACTACATCCTTCCTGACACAGTGAAATATTTCATTGCTTCCATTTCTCATTAGAACTGATTGAATATTTTAGAACATACTTTATGATGTATTATTTTAGCCAATTTTTTAAACAAGGGAAATGTAATAAATGAGGAATTTAGAATCAAATAAAAAATGAAACAATGCATGTCTGAATATAGCCAGGTGATGTCAGATAATATGTTCCTTTTAATACAGCCACGGTTCAGTTACTAATTTGCATAAACAGTGGATCATTTTAGTAGCTCATTAGATAAATTTAGTCCAATTAACCAATATAAACTTATTAAGAATGCACATCTGGAATGCCAAACTGTTACTGGAAATTCAATGGAACTCACATTTCCAGTAAAGGAAATCCTTAATTTTTCAATCGAATAGGAAATGTCTATTCTGAGACCATGTAGACAGGGTTTAACGATGATTTGTGCCTCAATTACAATCACTTAGTGCCTTTTAAAGAGAGGCCCACAGCTTTCCAGGTCTCTCTGAAGACGTACTGTCATACCCACGATGACTAATCCCAAGCATATGGTACAGCCGAGAGATGAACAGAGTCATCTCTGTAGACTGAGACAGGGGCCAGTGAGTTAAGCTTTCTCTGCTGTCTTGGTCTGGGTGGGGCAGATGCCTTAGGCTGTCCACTCCATTACCATTCCTGCCAGCTGCTTCCTTATTGGGCCTCTGATTTCCTCAAACATTGTGGTTCTGTGCTTAGGGAGAGCTGGGGTTTTCCTCAGCTTCAAGAAGTGGTGAATCGAGATAGTAAGTAAGATGTAATGGATAGGAGTAAGTATGTAGATATAGAAGTAAGATGTATGTAAGAGGCAGAAGACAGTTCCCTTCTGTTGCCTGCAGATCAAAATGTAGAGCTCTTCGTTCCTCCAATACTGGATCTGCTTGTATGCTGCCATGCTCTGTGCCATGATGATAATGGACTGAACCTCTGAAACTGTAAGCCCGCTCCAATTAAATATTTTCCTTTATAAGAGTTGCCTTGGGAGGATCAGAGACCTTGGGCTCAAGTTCTGCAGCCAGTACCACAACACCCAGAGGAAGCTCCACTCCCAGGTGCTCTGACACACCCACGATCAGAGGTAAGCAGGAACCAACATCTGTCCCAACACCAGAAGTAACTGGGACCAGCGGGACCAGGAACACAGGAACTCTACCAGCCCAGTGACTTGGGTTCCTTCCAGTCTGTCTGGGTTGGGGTCCAGAGCAGACCTTGGGCACAAGCTCCGCAGCCAGTCCCACAACACCCAGAGGAAGCCTCACTCCCAGGCACTCTGACACACCCAGGATCAGAGACCTTGGGCTCAAGCTCTGCAGCCAGTCCCACA
>NW_022196905.1:256220557-256221149 GCF_008632895.1 Mastomys coucha
TCCTTGTTACATGTTGCAGTATTTTTTGGGTATATGTCCAGGAGTGGTATAGCCGGGTCCTCCGGTAGAACTATGTCCAATTTCTGGATGAATCACCAAACTGATTTCCAGAGTGGTTGTATCAGTTTGCAATCCCACCAGCTGTGCCCCAGTGTAGGGGAATGCCAGGGCCAGAAAGTGGGAGAGGGCGGGGTGGCAAGCATGGGGAAGGGGGAGGCAACAGGGGTTTGCTTTTGTTTTTTTTGTTTTTTGGAGGGGAAACTGGGAATGGAGAAATTTGCATGTAAATAAAGAAAATATCTTAAAAAAAAAAAAAAAAGAAGTAAAATTGGGCAATTTAAAGTTTTCCACAGGATAGTTTTGGAAAATCTTTCATAATGTAATTTGCAAAATCCAGTAAGTGTGAATATGGTAAAGATGGTTAATAAAATAAAGTGAGTTAGTGAAAAAAAAAAGAAAGAAAGACATAAATAGCACCCTCAAAGAAATACAGAAGAACACAGGTAAACAGCTAGGAGCCCTTCAAGAGGAAACACAAAAATCTCTTAAAGAACTACAGGAAAACACAATCAAACAGGTGAAAGAAATGAGC
>NW_022196905.1:256222276-256222590 GCF_008632895.1 Mastomys coucha
TTGGCGAATGACTTTATGGATAGACCACCTTAATACCTACACCATTTCTTAAATGAATGTAACCTGTTTTCTGCGGGCTGAGAATGAAGTCACTCACTCAAGTCAAATAGCTTTGACCATAGCAGGAAGTCTTTATCCAAAAATCAAGCCTACAAGTCATTTCTTGGTGCAGCAGAACTATCAACTCTCAGCTTAGCTAGGATGGAGGTAAAATCCTTTGGTGATGTGAGGGTGATTGAAATACAACCTTATTACAATGAAACCCAATGTCTAAAAATTGTTCTTATTTTGGGCTTATACCACAGTAAGAGCCA
>NW_022196905.1:256222923-256234015 GCF_008632895.1 Mastomys coucha
AAAATAAAAATTAAAAAAAAAAAAAGAAGTGGTGAATCTTGAGTGTTCAAACCTAGACACGTCAGTTCCAATGGCTACCTTTTCAGGCATTGATTAACACAAGAGTCAGAGTTTGGCTAAGGAGACCTGAAGGGGGTGGTTCTTGGTGCAGGATGGAAGTAAAGGTGATGTTCCCATGTAAAATTTTCACATGGAAAGGGACGCCTCTGTCACTTGGATCCTCTTCCTAGGATGCCCAGAGTCGTGGGGGCTATCTTACAGCCTTGGGGAGAGGAGAGGCAGCCTCAGAGGGGAGGAAGCCCTGTGCTTACTTGCCAGGCTGGAGGGAGGAAGGAACTTGGGTACTTGTCAGCACAGGTGAATTACCACATGAGGGGGTGGTGGGACTTACTGCTCTGTGACACAGTCAGAGTCATTGTGTAAGCTGGCCTTGGTGGTCTCAAGTTGTTAACAGAAAAAAAAAAGCTCACTAATAGGACATGAAATCATTTTTTATCACAATTTCTCCTAGGATTCTTTGGTCCTAGTTTCCAATAAGCTGGATTGGTAGGACGAGGCAGAACCTGTTTTCTCCTAGTTTCAGGTACCAAAGGGTCACTAACTCTGTGTTTGTGTCCTTTCTTCCTCCTCTCCTTCCTTTCCTCCCTATCTCCTTCCCTCCCTCTCTCCCTCCTCCCTTCCTCCTTCCTTCTCTCCCCTCTGTTTCTCTTTCTGCCCTCTCTGTCTCTCCCTCCTTCCCTCTCCCCTCTCCTCTCTTTCCCCTCCCCTCTTCTCCTCTGCCCTCCCTGCCCTCTCTTCTCATTTCCTTTCTTTTAAGATAGGGTCCTTCCTTGAATCCCAGGATACCCTCAAACTCATGCTCCTCCTGCCTCAGGAGCGGATTGCAGGTGCACACCACTATATTCAACTGTAATTTTCTTACTCTCTTGAGTTAGTGTTTTATGTTCTAGCCTGTGAACATTAAATTATGAAATGGTTATTAAGCACACAGGATCTCACTCTTTCTGTTGCAGTATCTGAAGCTCTTTGGGCATCGTCATTTGGGGGCATCGTATTCTGAAGCCCGTCAATCTGAACAGAAGATTACTTCAGTCAGTGGAAGGAATGACACCAAGCTTTTGTTACATTAGCATAGCCATCTCCTTAGTGCTGATGTCTTCCTAACAGACACACTTAATTTAGACATCTGAAAATTAACTTTCTCTTTCTCTACAGGCTTGGGCACAGAAGCACGCCATAGCAGCTGGATTAAGAAGACCGAACATATGTGAATTGAGATCACTGTTGTGTTAAATGGAACCCAAATTAATTTGCCATATATTTAACATATATTCAATTTTCTGCTAGATAATTACTAGACATAGCTGTTAACTGATTCATGTGAATTACCAGGGTTATAGTTTATAAGAGCCTTTTAAAGTAAATGCAACCGGTTAATTATCAAGTCTAGAGGGAAGTTTCAGTGCCTTCAGAACCTCTTCTCCAATTTCTTTCTCTCTTGACTCAGCTACTATTCTGTGGCTGCCATCGCTCTGAAGGTCCACTTAGGTAGAGTTCCTCTTATTAGTTGTTGGAGATAGAAGGCTCTCTACAGGTCAGTTTATGTTCAGACAACATGGTGCTGATGTGGATAGCCCAGTGGGCCAAGATGGGTAATGCTGGACATCTCAGAGGCTGTGTGAGCTGGCATAAAGTGGCTGACGCAAAATTCCAGGACACTAGTGTCCTAGAAACCCCAGAGTAAGCAATGATGCAACCTGCTACACACACACACACACACACACACACACACACAGATTATATATACACACACACATACACATACAGGTGTGTGTGTGTGTGTGTGTGTGTGTGTGTGTGTGCATACTTGTATGCCAGCATGTATCTGGGTCCCTGCTGGCACATATCTGTCTGCCTGTCAGTCCATGCAGTGATCTTCTCCCAGGGTGAATAAAATATGTCTTATGTCTCTACAACTAGACATTCCTTCAAACTTCTGGCTCCCCATGACCCTTCCCTCTTTTGACATCAGAACTTGCACCCCCTTTACTCTCTGTATCTGCTTTGAATATTGTGGTTTTATGAAGAGATTAATCAATGGACTCTCTAGGGCCTGAAACGGGAGTAGGGACTAAGGTTACCCTCCAGAGGTAACAACAGAGTGCATTTCTGGATTTCTATCAGTCATCAAGGCAAAGCAGACTGGAGGTGAGCTGAGCAGAGGGGTCTCTCTCTCTCTCTCTCTCTCTCTCTCTCTCTCTCCCTCTCCCCCTTCAGGGTTGTCCCTTGGAGGGAGGGGCCTCAGTCTTGGCATTGACTCCCAGTGATTTCTTCTTCCTATGTAATAAACACCCTAATTAGATGGTGATCATCACTTTTAACCCAAGAGAAGAATGCCCGTGTCCCCTTCTGGTAGACACACTTGGATGCCAATATTGAGGAAGACAACAGGAAATGACTTACATAAAACTGAAGCTAGACCTTTGTAAAGCCTGTTTATTCTGAGCTCCTCCTGCCTGCTGGTCCTTCTTTATGGTGTGTCTCTGAGGAAGGACATGGAGTGGCTCATGCTTCCTCATCTCTTATAAGGCAGGCCCAGGGGGTGACTGCATGTCAGCATGGGTTTTTGCTTTCTGCCTACAGAAAAGCGAAACCTTCCTCAGGACTTTTGGTCTGCTTACTGGGAAGCCCTTCTCCAGCTCAGTCTCCACAGGAATCTACCTGGAGGGTGAAACTCCACTCCACTCTGCTTCACTCCCTCATGAGCCATACCAGCCTTGAATCCTTAAAAGCCCCACCCTAGGCAAGGCACTAGAAAGAAAGTAATGTTGAGATGGTGTTTGGCATTGCATTCAGTAGGAGATACCCATATGAATTCTTTCATGAGCCTCTGTCTCCTGGCATCCAGGGATTTCCTCATTGTGATATACAGTAAATGCTGGAGAAGAGAGGTATTTCTGAGAACCCTAGAATAGACCTTAAAAGTCTATCTTTACCTACATTCACAATGCTCACAGCCTGTCTGTCTTGAACCAGTAACACCTTTGGTAGATAAGAATGTGAGCCAGGCAGTGGTGGCGCATGCCTTTAACCCCAGCACTTGGGAGGCAGAGGCAGGCGGATTTCTGAGTTCAAGGCCAGCCTGGTCTACAGAGTGAGTTCCAGGACAGCCAGGGCTACACAGAGAAACCCTGTGTCAAAAACAAAACAAAACAAAAAGTGAACATAAATATTTGGAGAGGCAAGAAGCTTATGTAGTGATTATTTTGGTTTCTTCTAGCTGATATGCCAGGCAGTGAAGGTGAACACCTTTAATCCTAGCACTCTCGAAGTAGAGGTAAGTGGATCTCTGACTTTGAGACTAGCCTGGTCTACAGAGTGAGTTCTAGGACAGCCAGGGCTACGTAGAGAAACCCGGTCCAAAAAAAGAAAAACTTGGCTTATCAACTTGCATGAGTCTTCCAGGATGCATAAGGCAGTTTCCCTTCTCTCTCTCTCTCTCTCTCTCTCTCTCTCTCTCTCTCTCTCTCTCTCTCTCTCTCTCTCCTGTCTCACTGTCTCTGTCTCTCCGCCTGTCTCTGTCTCTCCATCTCTCTCTGTCTCTCTGTCTCTGTCTCTGTGTGTGCGTGTGTATGTTTGTGTGCGTGCGTGTGTGCGTGTGTGTGTGTGTCTGTGTGTGTGTGTGTGTGTTTCTGTGTAGTTAATTGACCAGCTAAGCTACTCTGTATTGGTCTATTTTTCATCACTATAATAAAATACCAGACACAGGCTAAGTGTATAATGGAAAGAGGCTCTCTCTTCAGCTTACTGTTCTGTTGCTTGGCACCAACATCTGATGAGGACCTCGTGGTAGATGGCACAATGGTGGAAATGAGAGAAGGAACCAATCGCACTGCCAACCAGGATTTCACAATGCAGGAGCAGGATCTTATGACAGGGACCTGTCCCTGAGTCCTTTGGAGGACAGCTTCCCAGTGACTTAAAGGACTCAGTTGTACTTCTTTTTGTTTGTTTGTTTTTGTTTTTGTTTTTTGTTTTTTTTTGGAGCAGGGTTTCTCTGTATAGCCTTGGCTGTCCTGGAACTCACTCTGTAGACCAGGCTGGCCTTGAACTCAGAAATCCGCCTGCCTCTGCCTCCCAAGTGCTGGGATTAAAGGCGTGCACCACCACCGCCTGGCTCAGTTGTATTACTTAAACAGCTGACTTCTCCCTGTCCTTCCTGAGGACCATACTCCCAACAAATACATCATTAAGACACATTTAAGCCATTTTCAGGTGTTAGCATCCTTTATCTCTTCAGAGAGCTCCTTCAAGTGTTGAAGACCATCCACTTTCTTCTCTGTTTTAATAAGGGAAGTGAAATTCCAGTGTGGTAACATATTACCCCATCTCATATATACACCTTACATGTGCAGCATGTATGTACATGAATGTAACCTCTGCTCAGCAAACATTCTAATCCCCCTTTGTTCTTTGAGGATTTCATACATGTCTACAATGAAGTATAATTATAACCAATCCCCTTTCTCTGCCAGCTTCCCCCATATCCCTCTCAACACTTCCCCCACCTCGTAGCCCTGGATGGCCTGGAGTTCACTATGTAGACCAGGTTAGCCTTGAATTCACAGAGATTCCCCACCCAACTCTGCTTCCTGGGTACGGAGATTAAAGGCATGTGCCACCATGCCATTAAACCACTAATTTCAATTAGTACTGCCCTTGGTGGCATAGGTCTGAGGCCATCCACGGGGACATGGAAAGCTACCAGTGGCCACACCGTCAGCTGTGGCATCTGCCAATAGCTTTTAAGGAAAGGGTAGGGCCTGGAGAGAGTCTCCCTGTATATTCTAACTCGTTATTGCTGTTATAGCTGGCTCTCAGCACACACCAAAGGGTTCTGTAAGCCCTCATAACTATCCAGCTTTAACTAGTCTCTAAGATAGTTCTTGAAAAGGAGTAGTTACCAGCAGGGGTAGTCTTCAGCCCTTCAGGAGCATTGTTAGGGGAGGACGTTGGCTTGGCTGAATTCTGCCCATGATTTTCCCTTGATAAAAGCCAACCACAGATATAATGTAAGCAACACAGCATTAGTCATCATCTAGGCTGCAAAACTGTCCACACGCAGCACCACTTAATCTATAAAATTGTCTGCATGCACTCTCTTTTCTACTTATTTTCAGATCATATACTTCCTCCTGTTTTCTTTTCAACCCTATTCTTGTTAACAATTTAAATGCTCAGATTTTCAGCTCATTCAAGAAAGACATGAAATAGAGTGGGTAGGATTGGGTCTTTGGGGCATCAAGATCTCTCTTTCTCTTCTTGGCTCCTTAGATCCACTCTTTGGCCTCTGTCTCTAGAGCTGATACCCTTTCTTGAGAGCACCGAATGGCCACCAAGAGGCCTTTATTCTGCAGGATATACACAGACCCAAGGCTGCAGCCAAACTGAGAATCAGACATAGAGATGAATAGTTCTGCTTTGGCTAATGAATATCCCAGATGGAAATACTCTTTCCAGCCCCCTGTGGACATGCTGAGATTTTAGAACTGATACTATCAATCAATCTGTCCTAAAAGAGAAACAGTCGCAAATATGTAATAGGGAGGATCTGTGGAATAGAAAACAAACCTTTAACTAAGCCTGATTTTTTTTTGAAGTTGGGAAATGTTGCCAGCCTGTTTTTGATGTAATTGAAAATGTTTAGAAGCGTTCCCAAAGAGTTGATTAATATATCAAAATCAAAGAAGGCAATTTTGAGTCTAATTTTGTTTGTTTACTGTGTATTACATGATTCTTGGCTTTGAAATTCTGCCATGCAGGGTGAAATATGACTGTCAGTGTGAAACAAAGTAGTCTATTGAACAGAACATTGTGTCTAATAGGGAACAGCTGATACCAGGCCGATGCATGATATCTGGAATTACAGCGTCTTAATCAGTCGGATTCCTTTCTGTGGAAACAGAATTGAGCCCAGATCTTCCCACGAGGCAGTCTTTGCTCCACCTACCTCTGTTTGGGAACCCTAGGATGAGGAGGTGTTAGGGAGACACCCCTGCCCACGTGGGAGGAGCAGGCTACTTTGGGATCTAGGGAAGAATTCTCCAATATGTCCAGAAAGTGGTGTCAGAATAAAGGGTGAGCACAGCTCCTGACAGAGGGGTGGCCACTTCATTATGCTCTAGCAAGTTTTTTTTCCCCAGGGGCTTCTTGATTTTCTAAACCCAAATAAACTGAAGTTAATAATTATATATTGTAGAAAGAAATTCATGGAAGCTTACTGTCTAAGAAAAATGGATAAAATCTTATGCGACTTCCTTAATGAAAATGTGAGTCTTCAGGGAATGTAGGGGAAAGGAGAGGGACCCCAGTGTTTTAACATCTTCCCAATTTCATATATCCCCCCTCCCCCAACATCTTGATGATTAACACTTCTTGGAAACTGAAGTTTTGGTGGCTTTATCCACCAGACTATCTTTTAAACCCAGGAGCCACACAACAATCTGTTCTAGGCTCATGGATGTTGGCTTACAATTCAGAAAATAAGGTCTCTCCATATAGATGGAGCTTGGAATGAAACATTTAACGGAGTCAACCTACTTGCTTAGAGCTTAGGATCGACTCAAGGATTAGATGGTTGTGTAGCCTCTGAATGGTTGTCTCCTAGATAAACCCATGGCTTTTGCCTTAGAAGGAGCCAGTTATCAGTGGGTTTTGTGTCCTGAGCTGTTCCCTTATATCCCTTTTGGTCCTCCTGTTTTGTCTCAACAGCACTTCAGAGAGAAGGTGGGTCTCTTACCCCTTTGTCTTCTTGCTTAGACCAAAGTTCAACTAACTCCTCAGTCATTCACATATTTATATTCATATACATAGATAGGTACACACACACACACACACACATACACACACACACACACACACACACACACACACACACACTCTGAATTACAATTCAGTAGCCTGATAATCTTATTTTACCTTTGGTTTTCCTGGTCTAACAACCATAAAACTCAACTAGAAACTCTTTGCCTTGTTGAAGTCTCTGACAATGTAGTCAAAATTATTTTAGTCTGTTTGGTAGCCATTTTCCATTGTTAGCTCATTATGAGCTTGTCGTCGGCTGAGGGCTCTTAGTCTATATAAAATAAATGACTATTTCCCATCCACTGTGCACTCATGTATTTGACTTTAAATTGATGTATTAGATCTTACCTTTATACCTAACATGCATATCTTTTTAAAAATTCTGGCCTGCCATTCGGATCTGTCACACTCTTACAAAATCTTGACTTTTCATCTGTGTTCCAGTTTTCTTCCCAGCTGCAAATTAAATAAGACTCCCATGTTTTGGTGTTATCGTAGTATTGTAAAGGAAAGGATGTTCTTTGCAGTGTGACATATCTTGGATTTTAATCCCAGCTTCATTTTGTGCCTTCTGTGTGATAGTAGACAGGCTGTTTAAATTCCCAGAGCCCAGTTTGCTCATCTGAAAATGGGAAGGACGGCAGTGTCTTCTCAGTAGCCTTGTGAGCAACTGCAGCAAGATGGGCCTGCCCCAGTGCCCTTCACGTGCTGGGCTGGTGAAAATACCAATGATGATACTTTTCTTGAGCATGGACTTGGTGTACTTATTTTTCTTCTTACCTGGATCTGAGTTAATACTTTATACAGGGTCAGTGACAGAACCAAGTAGCCGTTCCATTAGAGAACATCCTTCAGGTTGGCCTCCATGACATTAGACACACATTATGGTGTGATATATGTGGTGAGCCTGTGTCCTCTACTGTTGTATTGCTCAAGAAGATAGTGGTAAGAAAAGAAGGAAGGAAGGAAGGAAAGAAAGGGAAAAGGAAAGCAAAGAAAAACAAGGGCTGGCAAGATGGCTCAGCAGGTAAAAGCTCTGTTTGCTCTTCTGAAGGTCCTGAGTTCGAATCCCAGCAACCACATGGTGGCTCACAACCACCCACCAGTAATGAGATCTGACACCTGATGCATCTGAAGACAGCTACAGTGATTTACGCTGGAGTGAGTGGGCTGGAGAAAGCAGGGCCAGCAGAGGTCCTGAGTTCAATTCCCAGAAGCCATAAACATGATGGCTCACAGCCATCTGTACAGCTACATTTTACTCATACACATAAAATAAATAAAATAAATCTTTAAAAAATAAAGAAAGGCCAGGCGGTGGTTGCACATGCCTTTAATCCCAGCACTTGGGAAGCAGAGGCAGGCGGATTTCTGAGTTCGAGGCCAGCCTGGTCTACAGAGTGAGTTCCAGGACAGCCAGGGCTATACAGAGAAACCCTGTGTCAAAACAAACAAAACAAAACAAAACAAAAAAAAAAAAAAAAAAAAAAAAAAAAAAAAAAAAAAAAAAAAAAAAAAAAAAAAAAAAAAAAAAAAAAAAAAAAAAAAAAAAAAGAAAGAAAGGAAGAACAAAAAGAAAGAAACAATGAAAGGAAGGGAGGAAGGAAAGAAGGAAGCATTTATCTTTATGGTACTGACATTCTGAAAGGCAAAAATGTAAGAAAAACACCAGCCACAACTCTAAGAAGAGGACAGCAGCCTGTGTGTGTGTGTGTGTGTGTGTGTGCCCATGTATGTATGTGGGTGGGTGTTTGTGTGATAGCTAGGTAGATACACACATTAAAGTATCAATTTTGCATATTATACAGTGACAGCTAGGGATAAGAGATAAAATATAGATCAAGGACAGAAGCTATGTAGGAAAATGAAGAAACTTCGAGAGTATGATGAGGGACAGATGCTGTATTTCCCTTAATATAATATTTGTGCTGGCTAGTTTTATGTCAACTTGACATAAGCTAGAATTATCTGAAAAGAGGGAATCTCAATTGAGAAAATGTTTTCATATGATCCAGCTGTGGGGCATTTTCTTAATTAGTGATTGATGGGAGAGGGCCCAGCCCATTATGGGTGGTGTCATCTCTGGGCTGGTGGTCCTGGGTTCTATAAGAAAGAAGGCTGAACAAGTCATGAGGAGCAAGCCAGTAAGCATCACCCTCCATGGCTCCTGGCTTCTGCATCAGCTCCTGCCTCCGAGCTCCTTCCTGTTCCGCTTGACTTCTTGTCCTGGCTTCCTTACATGATGGACAAGGATGTAGAAGTGTAAGCCAAGTAAACCCATTCCTCCCCAGCTTGCTTTTGGTCACAGTGCTAGGTCACAGCACTATACACCTAACTAGGACAGTATTTTCATTCCTGGAGAATTTTATACGATGTATTTTGATCATATTCACCCTTATTCCTTCTTCTGATTCCCCCCCAGATCCACTTACTCCTCCTTTCCCCCTTGCGCTGCCTGCATTCTTTAAATGAGTCACTGAGTCCAGTATGTGCTAATCAGATGCTCATGGGTATGGGTCCATCCATAGGAGTGTGATTGACTTCCCAGGGGCCATATCCTTAAAGAAAAAAAAAATGCTGTCTTATATAGTTAAAGACCCCTGTAAGGAGATGACACTGGGGAGAGTCCTGCTGGAGGGTCTGCAGAGGTGATGCAGCTCCCTGAAGGAGAAGGCTCTAGTTAGAAGGACATCCATGTTGAATGCAAAGGGTTGTTGCTTTGGATCATTGGCCAGACACATGTACCTTACTACGGGTCTCATCCATATGATTCCTAGGAATAGAGACTTACTTGGCAAGCCTCATTGTATTAGTTAATTTTGTTGGTAAAAACACCCCACAGAAGAAATTTAAGGGGAGAAGGATATATTTTAGCTCATCAACCTGAGTGCACATAGCAAGCAGGCAGGATACATTGTGGCAGCTGGCTATGTTGTCTGCATTCAGCAAGCAGGGAGGGAGGGAGCAGGTGGAGAGGAGAGGAAAGGAAGGGAGAAGGGGAGAGGAGAGGAGAGGAAAGGAGAGGAGAGGTCCATTTCATTGACTTAAGGACCCCAGCTGGAGGATGGTGTCACTTGTCTGTAGTGTGAGTCTGTCCCTTTTATCTGTGCCTCACAGATACACTCAAAGGCATTTCTCCAAGGTAATTTTAAAACCAATCCGGCTGACAAGTCCACTCCTTTTCAACTTGACTCCAAACACGTTGTTCAGTGTAACTCATAGCAATTCCACCCTGTCCACAAAGCCTCACGATGACATCATAATACAAAGTATACTTACTTTATCTTTAAGAGCTCCCCCCCTCCCAATTTCATGTTTACTTTAAGACTCAAAGTTACCTTTTAATTTTGAGCCACTGGGGGGAAAAAAAAGTCATGTACTTCCAATATACAGTGGTGTAGATAGAACCTAGTCTAAAAGGGAGGGATGGAGGCATAGAAAGGAGAGCGTGGGACCAGACTGGAAGCCAGCAGGACAAACCATAATCCCTGCATCTCCATGTCTGTCATCCAGTGTTTGTGATAGCATCACCCGGGCTTCAGAGGGCTTGGCTAGTCCAGCCCCTCCAGCCCTTTGACCTGCAACATGTATGGCTCACTTTCAGGCCAGCTCTAGTCGTCGTCTACAGCCTTCCGTGGACAACATGTCACATGTAGTATCTCCAGTCTCCACTGAACCTTAGGCTTTCCCTTCCAGTTTCACACATAGTCCACTCACAAGATCCATGCAGGGATTGCAAACCTGCTATCTATACACTTCCTGGCTTTCTGAAACATAGACAGAAACCTTCAGGGCCCCTCCAATCTTGCCTTTCTCTCATGTTTACAAAACCAAAGACCGTGTGGACAGCATCAAGTTCTGCTGCCAACTTAAGATGGAGCCTGGCGGAGAGTCTGCCCCCAGAGACCCGCCGGACCCGGAGCCTCCAGTGAGAGCCGCCATCCCCTCTCCGGTGAGTTCCTAAGCCAGGAGAATCCACCTGGGGAGGCAAAGGCTCAAAGAGTCGCAGGGGAGCCGCCTGGCAGCAGGGACCCGATCCTCTCAGCTTCCAACTAACAGAGGTGGATCAGCGACCTTAGCCGCCTCTCCCTTGCACGTGGAGAGTCTGCCCTCAGAGACCCGCCGGGACCCGGAGTCTCCAGTGAGAGCAGCCATCCCCGCTCTGGTGAGTTCCTAAGCCTGAAGCAGCCACCTGGGAGGCAAAGGCCCCATGAGTCGCAGGGGTCTT
>NW_022196905.1:256241033-256251519 GCF_008632895.1 Mastomys coucha
AAAAATTAAAAAAAAAAAAAAAAGATGTAGCCTGGCTCCTTTGCACCATAGCTACAGTAAGCCTCATGTCCGGAAGTCCCTGGGCATCTGGTTTCTAGCAGGGTACCCCAAAGGCTTTATCTTTTTCCAGACACTCTCAAATGAATTCCATTGTTATACTCTGTAGGTTTCCTGGGGAGGTCTTGTCCCCTTACAGGCCTAGTACAAGGTCCAGTCACAGCCATCTTGTCTGAGCTTGCCCTGTCCCCAACTTTGACCAGGCTTAAGTCCCTTTCTTGGCTGAACTGTATATTTCTATTTGTACCTTGAACTGGGCTCATATTCCTTTCCTGTGAAACTGCATGATTCCCACATCTTTGTGCTCCATTTTCTGCTTTCTTTCACGGTACGTCTGAGAAAATATATAGTACTATGTTTGGTGACCAGGCTGCATCCTGGATGTCACAGTGTCTGGTAATTTCTTCCACCAGACAGCTTAGCTCATTACTTTTCAGTTCAGTCTCTAGACCTATTCATAGAATCCTGTTATCCTCTGCCCCTCCCCCCCCACCGCAAACCCCAGTGAGCTCAGTCTTTGCTATCTTCATCTATTAGCATGCTGGCTTTCCAACCTCCCACAGAAGGATCCATTAAGCTCCCCTTCCTGTGTTCTAGGGCACCTCTAGACCACAGCGCCAAATTCTTCAAGGTTTCTCTCATGGCCTAGGAGCTCATGGTCAGGCTCTGCATGGTAGCCGACCTCCTTAGTGCCCTTTCTCTGTTGTACTTTTATTTCTGTGCACACCCCTGGCAGGCCCAGCTTCAAACCAGAAGGGTTTCTTTCACTTCGTGATTTAAGAGGGGATGCGTCATGGTTGGTTGAACTGGTCACATCACGTCCGCAGACTGGAAGCAGATGGAGAGACATGAGCGCTGGTTCTCATTAGGTCTCCCCTACTTTATTTAGGTAGGGAGCCCAGCCCAGGTCATGATGCTGTCTATATATAGAGCAGGTCTTCCTTCCTCTAGTTAAACCTCTTCCTAAAAGCTCTCATAGACACATCCACAGGCATGTCTACTCTGTGATTCCGAATCCCATTAGGCCGACAATGAAGGTGAACTGAGTCTTGCTCTCATGGATAAAAGTCACACGTGGATCTGAGCTTGTCTGGGGGACCGGGAAGACATGGGAGTTGTTTGACCTCATTCTTAAAAGGCCCTTTCTCTGAGGAATTTCTTAGCTTCATGGACCTTAAAGGTAAAACAGGGCCCTATGTATTACCCAGTGCTGTTACTTAACAGAAACTCACCAAAGTCTCTGTCACATCCCTCGTGCGTGGTATACAAGACATCTTTGCTCATAACAGCCCTTGTACCCTCAAAAAGGGACATGCAGGACCTTTGCGATTTTTCCACACTGGCTTTATCAATGGTCCCACCTAGGGTCCTAGTGGCTGTGATCTCCTTTCCTAAATACTCACATAATTGAAATACTCATTTTAGAATGTTTTCAGGCTTCAAAATCAATTTCGTAAGTCGTCGATCGTGGATATACTTTCTCTCCTCGAATATAAAAATCAGAATGCTGTTTTTCTAGATCTGTTTCCCCAGCACCTTTTCTGTTCTCCACGATTCCTCAAAGATTCCTGACAGTGATGCCTCGATTACATCTGTGAACTCTCTGGTACTCTGGGATATAATTTGTTTAGGCCTGGAGACTTGAACTCATTTAAAACAGCAAGACGGTCTCATGCTATCGCCTTGCCTATCTTAGACTTCAATTTCTTCTAAACCACATTTATTTAGCCCTCCCGAGTTTAAAGATTTCTCTCGTTGATAAAGAAGATGGAAATACAACAGGAGTCAAGATCCATGACTTTCTCTTTGTTGATTGTTAATGTCTTATCATCTGCCCCAAGCACTGAGTCTGTGTATTTTTGGTTCATCTTTTTTACTTTGATTGTAGCTGATAATGAGTATTATGTGTTTCTGAGCCCTTAGATGCACATTTAAGTTCATTTTACATCAATTTATTGGGGGGGGGGAACTCTCCCATCATGCATATTCAATTTAACCCAGTGTACATCTTGAGGGAGCTTTCAGAAACCATCCTGGATCGATGGTAGCCATTCCACTTCCTGCATCGGCAAGACCACAGGCCAATTAGTTAGCATCTCTCAACCTGAGCCTTTTACCTGTAAGACAGAGGTAAATGCTAAGTCTGGTGGCTGGAGAGTAAGTGATGCAGAACACACAAAGGGCTTAGTGTGTGGCACATTCATACACTACTCACCATCAGCACCACTGCCTGCCACCCTGCCCTCCATCTCTTGAAATGTAGTCCAATCATCTTTCCCAAGTATTTTTTTGTTTGTTTGTTTGTTTGTTTAATAGTCTGAACTCATCTGAAAACTTCCTGGTCAACCATAGTGTGTCTCATAGTTAGAGTACATGAGTCTCATTCTCTGTCTCTTCTGTCTCCACATGTCCAGTAACAAGTGTAAAAACTAGTTTGGAAGATGGTGAGATGAGTCTCTCAAAGACAGAGTAGTGTGGCATGTGCTGATGGTGGCATTGAATGAGTGTGTCCTACTCAGCTTATTACGGCTGGAAACAGACACAGAAAGGGACTGGGCATCCACGTAACCAGGGTACCCATTTTAAAATCTAACTCTTCTCTGGCTTAGGTTGGATGGTCAATGAGAAACTTACCTCGGTCCCTAGACGAGGCCAAACAAATCTGTCACACACATGCAGATGGTAAAATATTGTTCTGTTATAGCAAGGAAACGTGAACATGAATCACAGAGTGAGTATGAGCCTATCAGACTCTCGGGCATGTTAGGGCGGTTGGTGTAGCCTTTGGCAGACTTGTGTGGAGAGACCCGTGATAGATTTCTTTTGATGTGACATTCATCATAGCACTGGGCTTCTCTGATTGGAGAAGGAATTAAACTAACCCCCTCACTATTGTCAAGATATTGATATACTGGAAAAGTGCCATTGCCTGGTGAGAAGGGTCTCGCATTATCTTAATGATGCCCGAGGCTGGTGGGCCAATCTGCCTGATGGGGACAGACTGTTGGAAAGCAGGTTCGTGCCTGATTCTGTAGCCAAGTTCTCTAATCAGCCTTATTGGTTGTAATCACAAAGCTGACGTTTTTAATCTGTCTGTCTCCTGAGCCATCTTCCTCAGTCGCTCTTAGCTTAAGATGGGAAGTGGGGTGTATTTTTATTGATGCTCTCATGCCTCAGAGATTGCAGTCGGTATGAGCCAAGGTCAGAACTATCGATCAGCTCTTTTCTTTACCTGTAAGTATCATCCTGTTTAGGAAAAAAGTAGTGATCTAGTTGACTTTACTCTCAGGGAAAACCTGCTCTTAGTCCTACCTTTCATCACAGTTAAACAGACGGAAAGACAGACAACCAGGCAAGACAGAAATCTAGATGCCTGTGATGAAAAAGGAGCTGTTGGCAGTGCTAGGCAGAGAGAAAAGATGAGGTGAGCTGACTGGAAAAAGCGGCTCTCACAGACTGGGGTGGAAAAACTTTGTTTTTGTCTTTAAGATTTTTATTTTTATTTTACTTTTTATTTTTTTAAGATTTATTTATTTATTATATGCAAGTATACTGGAGTTGTCTTCAGACATTCCAGAAGAGGGTGTCAGATCTCATTATGGATGGTTGTGAGCCACCATCTGTTTGCTGGAAATTGAATTCAGGATCTTCAAAAGAGCAGTCAGTGCTCTTAACCACTGAGCCATCTCTCCAGCCCAAGGGTTTTATTTTTAAGTGTGTGTGTGTGTGTGTGTGTAGTTTGTATGTGTGGTTTGTATGTGTGGTTTAGGTGTGTATGTGGTGTGTGTGGTGTGTGTGTGTGTATGTGTGTATATGTGTGGTTTGTGTGTGTGGTATATATGTGTATGTGTGGTGTGTGTGTATGTGTATGTATGTGTGGTGTGTGTGTGGTATGTGTGGTGTGTATGTGTGTATGTGTGGTATGTGTATGTGTGGTGTGTGTATGTGTGATGTGCATGTGTGTGTGTGTATGTGTGGTATGTGTATGTATGGTGTGTATGTGTCGTGTGTGTGTGTGTGTGTGTGTGTGTGTGTGGTGCGTATGTGTGGTATGTGAATGTGGTGTGTGTATGTATGGTGTGTGTGTGTGTCGAGTGTGTGTGTGTGTGTGTGTGTGTGTGTGTGTGGTGCGTATGTGTGGTGTGTGAATGTGGTGTGTGTATGTGTGGTGTGTGTGTGTGTGTGTCTGTGTGTGTGTGAGGTATGTATATGGTGTGTGTGTGTGTGCATATGAATGCAGAGGTCTTCAGAATTCAGAGATCATGGGACTTCCTGGAGCTGGAGTTACAGGTGGTTATGCGTAGCCTGAAGTGGGGCGCTAGAAACCAACCTCTGGTCGTCTGCAAGAACACTATGTGCTCCCGATTGCCTGGCCATCTTTCTCCTCCTGGTGTGAGGTTTTTTAAGTGTAGAAAGTAGAGGCATGGCACTGCTGTGGGGGAAGGGACAGGGATCTAGGTCAAGAGCACAGAAGTTGAGGTTGCTAATGCCCTAGTCTTTATCTAGTACAACTACCTATCCCATGCCGGAGACGTTTCTTCCCTCCGCTAAATTGGGCACTCTAGATCAACACTTGCTGAGAAGCAGTCTAGATCAACACTTGCTGAGAAGCAGGGAGCTTGAGAGCATTCTGGAGAGTTGAATGTGAAAGACAGTCATGTAGAAGGTGGAGTTTGGATGTGAAGAACCTACCACATATGACAGTATTTAAACACTAGAAGAAAAGGGACCCAAAAAAGTTACCACAGAGTTCTGGTGTGCTGCAAAGTTAATGCCAAGGAGCCTGAGTGTGGAGCGTTCTTTAGGATTCCGGTGGGAGACTGGTGTTTCCAGAGGCCAGACACCATAATGGAATCTCAATCCTAGACTAATGAGACATTTATTGGTCAGTTGCTCTGTGCTGCTGCTGTATTTGCTACTGGAGATGCCCTGGGCCCCACAGGAGATGGAGGAAAGGAAAAAGAGAGCCGGTACTAAGCAACAGGGGATGGTGTGGTGGGGCTGGCTGCACCTAACCCAGTAGCTGAGAGGGAGGTTGGCATGGCTCATGGATGAAGTTATGTCTTAGCTGGAAATGGAATAGCAAGCTGCAGGTGGGCGCTTAAGAAAGGAGGAGGGACAGTCCGGATATAGGGAACAGGAGTCCAGATGGAGAGAACAGGACATAGGAAAGGGCGTAGACTGTGATTCAGAGACTTGCAGGTGGCCAGCACCTCATTCGCAATAGTAACTCAGAGTCTGTAGTGAAAATGGGAGAAAGTTGTTAACTGCCTATGATCCCCACAGCTGTGAGGCAGAGGCAGGAATGTGAGTTTGAGGATAGCATGGGCTACTAGTAAGACCCTGTTTCAAGATTAAAAATAAAATTGAAAGGAAAAGAAAAGGTAAAAGTAAAAACAGGCTTTGGTGATATCACCAGGCCGGGGAACTTTCCTGGGCGTCTGTTTTTAAGACAGTAAAGATTGAGACAATTAAAAGAAAGTTATTAAAGTTCCCCTTGGACACTAGGGGAAAGCCCATGGAGCATCCTCATAAGGAGGTCAGTGGGGCAGGAGAGGAGTGTGGGAGAGTCTTCTAGATGTTTGGGGACTAGGGCAGGGGGCAACATGGTGTTCCAAGTTCTAGAGACAGAATAAGGCTAGAAAGGAAAGGGGACCCTGTGCGGTAGCCAGAGCTGGGTGTGGGGAGGGGTGAGGCAGTTTAGTTTTATATGTTACATTTTAATAATAGTCATTTGTAACTGCATAATGAAATTTGTGAACAAAAGTTCATTTCCAGAAGAATAATCTCTAACTGATAGGCAGTGCCTCGGTAGGATTTGGCCAGGTTTTAATTTCAGTTTGAATAAATAATGTAAGATACTAGGCTGGGCGAGATAAAAGAAAACCTCAGCGCTTTCATCTTTCCATGATGGAAATAATAACTACTTTATTTCAAAACAACTTTCCAATTAGTTTCTGTGAAATATTATTATCCTCCCTTCCCAGATATTGTAGCTCATTTTGAAACTTAATTTTGATAATATATAAACATTTCTGAAACTTACTCTACAGTAATGACAGTTATATTTGGAAGGAGGAATGTGCTGCCGGACTTTAACTGCATTATTTGGAACCATTTTAAATAACAGTAAAAAATAATGAAAGAGAATCTATCAAAGCACTGCCCCATGCAGGGTCTTCCTGACCTTGGGTGGACGTGCCACCACTCTTCCTGACCTTGGGTGGACATGCCACCACAGAGCTCGGATCTCTGCTACTTTCCCCCAAAGTTGAATGGGGCTTTGTTTGTTTGTTTGTTTCTTTCTTTCTCTTTAAGAACAGGTATATTTCATGTGTCAAGTTTATTTCATTTAGTAAGGTGATGTTATGAAAATAGTACATTTACATGGCGACATTACTGAGTACCAATGGTGTTCTGGATGCTGGGATTTGTGTGCTGTGTTAAGACATGTGACTTCTGCCGTCTGGAGGATTTCTGAAGAGGATGAGGCATTACAAATGTTTCCGCCCTCTCACATATATACATTTAATAAACTTGTGAGGTCTTGGTGGTGGGAGAATACATCAAATAGGAATGTTTGGCCTGGTCATGTCAGGTGGGGAAAACCTTCAATAGGATTCAGTTAAGATGGGATACAGATTGGCCACGATACTAGCCGAGCTGCTTTAATGAACGCACTGAATTCCAGCAGCCTCCATGAAATAGGCCACTTTCCCACCTGACGGTCCAGAGGTGAGCAGCTGAAGGTTGGTGGGAGTTCTGTCTGCTTTGGCTCTTGGCTTCCACAGCTGATCCTTTTTGTTTCTGTATGGAGCCAGTGAAAGAAAAAAAAAATGGAGGCATCTCTCAAGAGGTGGGTTGGAAGGTCAGCACATCCTTGTTGCTCAGCTAGGCCACACCCAGCCTGGGTAGGCATGGAGATGTCAGTAGCTGGGAAGGTACACAGGAAGGAAGTGAAAGGGAGGTAAGAGTTGGGGTGAATGGGGGCTGTCTGTCACAAACATGCAGGTGGTAAATCACACGTGCAATATGAAGGCAATATGATCGAAGAATATGGTGGCTTTGACAAAGAGTAGGCCACAGGCCTGAATCTGAGGGGAAAGCTGTGGGCAAGATGTGAGGAGCCAGGCTGTATGAAGCCTGGAGTTTGGGGAAGGAGAGAGAGGGGAGGGTTCTGGGGGTGGTGGGTGCTGAGGAGGGGCCTTGAAATGACTTTGAAGAGATGTGAAGAGACCATGAGCCACAGCTGGGGAATGGGCCGAGGGTACTCAGCGGTTCTGCAAGACACAAGCCTGCTCATCTCTTCCCTCCTGGAGTCTGCATTTATGAAAAGGAAGGAGAAATCTCAGGGGTACATGATCTGGAAGGGAAGTATCCATGGAACCCTGCCTCAAGCTGGAGAGGCCCCCCGCTTTGCCTAAATTGCAGTTCCTATCTTCCCAACATGCTTATGACTCCAAGTATGAGTTCCATCAAGATGGCCGTGCATCCCCCTGGGGCAGCATTTACATAAAACACCATTTTGCAGTGTACAGTTGAGGGACATTCACAATGTGCAGAACCCTGACTCTAGTCCTCAGACATTTTCACCCACAAGGAAATGCATCCTTCCCATCATGCAGTTCTTCCCTACCCACCCTAGCCTTCACCAAACACTTGTCTGATTTCTGTCTATACATTTATATGTTCTGGATATTTCAGATGAGTGGGCTCTTCGTCCTGTAACCTCCATTGACCAAATTCTTTCACTTAGCATGGCGTCTCTGAGCTTCCTATTATGTTAGCATACATTTCACCTATTCCGATCTTCTCATGGCTAAATAATCCATGGCACAGAAAGACGACATTTTATTTGTTCATTCCCTGATGGCAGCGTAGACACTTAGGCTCTTTCTCCTTTCCCGTGATTGGGAACTGCGCTTTGGTGACCATTCATCCCCACTAACTTAGTTTAGCCCAAAGAAAGTTTCTCATCGTATGTGGAAGAAGAAGCAGAAGGACTGTGTTCTGGGCTCACTCAGCTACCCATCGGTACCTGCTTCTGTCCGCTGCCTTCCCACCCCCAGGGCATCATGGGTTTGCCCTCTTTACCATTTCTTATCTCTGTTTCAGCTCTTAGGATTTTTTCACGGGTCTCTAATAGATTCCACACCTAGGCTTTTCTTCCTTGGCTTCTCTGTCACTCACTCCTGGGATCCCTGCCTCCCACAGTGGTGTTATGCTTTGTGTGTACTACCTGTCTCAGCATAGTTTTATTGTTTGAGGAAGACGGAGTCAGAGCAGGGAATAGGGGAGACTGTGCTGCACAGCAGGGTCAGTTGGCACATTCTTTCCTGGTCATCCCTTTATTCCTTTTTAAAATAACAATCCAATACCCCCCTTCCAACAAGGGTATATTAAGACCCTAGTCTGTACAGAAAAACTGCCTGGTGGTAAGATGTAGAGGTGACTGAGTGCTGGTTTCTCAGACTCTCATAAAAAATAAACAGCATAAACCAAGAAACCTCAAGATAATTTGGAATTTAGCAGAGATCAAGTCCAAGTGGTTTTGGAGGTGGGACAAAGCAGGTAGTCAAGGGTCTTGGGGCAATCCCCAGGGTACTTAGGGTAGAGGCTTCTTAGCTTGAGGTTTCCCTTAGCCTCCATAGAATCAAACGCCACACTTTTAAATTTGCATCTTCAGGCCTTTCTATGAGCACAGTACCCATTAATAAATGAGAATGGGATTGGAAGGCTGGTCCCCCAACGAGCCTCTCATTTCCCTGATGCGGTAAGCTTTTCTACAATTGCTGTGTGTGGTTTTCTCAGCTTTTCCTCCCTAGGTGCAGGCTGGTGGCGCTCCTTTCCCAATGAAAAAAACAAGGCAGGGGAGTTCTCCCAAGGCCACTCATCACTTATATGGAGGAGCCAGAACCACAACTCCTACCCTTTGAGTTTCCAGCCCGTTGCCTAGCTACCGAGCCTCCCTGCCTCTTCAACAGCACCACAGCTGAGCAGGCACTTAATAATCATAATTGATGGTTCTGGCTAGAAGGGAGGGCTCCGAATGTTTCTGGGGAGTTTGTTTTCATGCATGAGTCTTACTCTTCCTGTGGTCGATACCTGTAAGTCTTTGTCTTGGAAAGGGGCGTCCCTATCTCACAGCTCAGTGTGAGTTGCTTGGCGATGCTGATGAGTTTTAATTTTTATTTGTCATATTCTTCTTTTTTTAGGGGGGAAGGGGTGAAATCTAGTTCCTGTTTACACCTCTTAAGAAAGAGAGATAGTATCTGTCCTATCTCTGTCTATCTGCTATAAGAGAAGAGTCTCATGGTTTATGTGTGGTTTGTGTGTGTGGTATGTATGTGTGTGTGTATGTGTGATGTGTGTGGGGTGTATATGTGTGTGTGTTATGTGTGGTGTGTATGTGTATGTGATGAGTATGTGTATGAGTGGTGTGTGTGAGTGGTGTGTATATTTGTGTGTGTGTATGTGTGATGTGTGAGAGTGGTGAGTATGTATATGTGGTGAGTATGTGTGTGAGTGGTGTGTGTGTGTTTGTGTGTGTATGTGTGGTGTGTGTGAGTGGTGTGTGTGTATGTGTGTGTGTGTTTGTGTGTATGTATGTGTGGTGTGGTGTCTGTGAGTGGTGTGTATGTGTGTGTGTGTTTGTGACTGCAGTTTTTTTTTTTTTAAGATTTATTTATTTATTATATGTAAGTACACTGTAGTTGTCTTCGGACACTCCAGAAGAGGGAGTCAGATCTCATTGCGGATGGTTGTGAGCCACCATGTGGTTGCTGGGATTTGAACTCAAGACCTTCAGAAAAACAGTCGGTGCTCCCAACCACTGAGCCATCTCTCCAGACCTGTGACTGCAGTTTTAAGAAGTGAATTACAGTTGAGAAAAAGTTAATGATATTCCTCCAGTAACAACCCCCTCCTTCTGGTACATATTGAGGCCTGAGATCAACCCCAGGTGTCATTCCTCAGGAGCTGTCCCCCTCATGTATGTGACTTTTTCTCACTGGCCTAGTGCTCCTGGAGTAGGCTAACCCAGCTGGCTAGTGATTCCCTAGGGATCCACCCTTCCCTGCCTCACCACCACTGTCTAATAACCACATCTGAGCTAAATAAAAATAAAAATAGTGGCAGTGGAGACAAGTTTAACGCCACAGTTAATTGTTTGTGAGAGAGATGAACTTCTAGTATATCCTGAAGGGCATAGAGAAGACAATGAATAATTACTCCTGGGGAAGAACAAAGAGTCATGAAGACTTGAGCTAGAGACATGGGTCATGGGGCAAAGGATTGGGGTTTGATTTCCCCAGCACCTATGTAATAAAATCTGGGCATGGTGCCATGAACCTCTGTCTTAGTTAGGCTTTAACTGCTGTAAAGAGACACCTTGACCGTGGCAACTCTTTTTTTTTTTTTTTTTTTTTTT
>NW_022196905.1:256251536-256255389 GCF_008632895.1 Mastomys coucha
CTGGCTGTCCTGGAACTCACTCTGTAGACCAGGCTGGCCTCGAACTCAGAAATCCGCTTGCCTCTGCCCCCAGGTGCTGGGATTAAAGGCGTGCTCCACCACCGTCCAGCTGACCATGGCAACTCTTATAGAGGAAAACATTTAATTGGGACTGGCTTACAGTTTTAGAGGTTTAGTCCATTATCATCATGGTGGGAAGCATGGCAGTGTGCAGACGGGCATGATGCTGGGGAAGGAGCTGAAAGTTCTACATCCTGATCCCAAGTCAGCAGAAGGAGACTGTGTGTCACACTAGGTGTGGCTCAAGCATGGGTGACCTCAAAACCCATCTCCACAGTGACACACTTTCTCCAACAAAGCCACACCTCCTCGTGGCTACACTCGATGGGCAAGCATTCAAAGACACCAGTCTCTGAGGTCCATATCTATCCAACCCCCATAGCTTGTAACCCATATGCTGAGGAAACTGAGTCCAGGGATTCTTGAGGCTGGCTGGCTAGCCAACCTTAGCCTAGCTGAACAGTTCCAGGCCAGTGAGATCTCTGTCTCAATAAGACAAAAACAAAGAATGCATGGCATCTGAGGAGCAATAGCTTATGTTGTCCTTTGCCCTTCATATACATGGTCATGAATGCTGACCTGCACACACACGTGCACACATGCACACATGCGTGCACATGCACACACACACAACCTTAAAAAATGAGGAAGGTTTTAACAATGAGTAGAGAAAAAGGGCTTGTGTCTACCAGAAGACCCCATCTACTCTGCCTTTAGAGACAGTCAGGGTCAGAGGGAGCCATGAAGGTGGTGTGCTTCTGGCTGGGAAGATGGAAGGAAGAGTCCCTAGAAGCTGGGAAGGGCTAGGAAGCCCACAGCTCCCGAGCCTACACTGAGTGTTATTTATCTTAGGATTTGACTCTATCACTCCATCACTTAAAAATCCAACTTGACTTGTCTTTGTCCTGGATTGGCTGGTTAGCTGACATATTATCTAGCTCCTGGAGGACTAGAACGGCAGACTCTAAATCTAAAAAGGGTTTTATAAAGTACATATTGACTAGTTGTTTTCTGTTACTGTCACACGGATGACAGGAAGAAATATGATAACATTTCAACAAAGGCAATTTAAGGTAAACATTAGGAAGAGTTTTCTTATCAGTAAAATTTATTTGTCTGCAGCAGCCTTCCAATTTATAGGCCCAGTTAGACAATGATAGTAACAGTCAGAGGAAGAAAGGCTGTTCCTGAAATAAACAAACAAAAAACCTGAAATAAATTCGGCCAGAGAGCTCATTGGGATAACCAGGGGAGCCACATCTGTTTTGATCTTGGTATTTGCAACTAACTAGAGATGCGTTTCTGGAAGAGTTAATTTAGGGACCTGATTACCCAGAAGGATTTTGATACAGGCCACACTTGCCTACATACCTGGCAAAGGATACCCGTGATGGCAGAATAGTGGTCCCCAAGGGGTTGACATCCCAGGCCCAGGAAGCCGTGTCTGCTGCTACATAGCAAGGAAAAACACAAGCTGAAGAAGGAACTGAGTTTGCTGATCTCATAGAGGGATGGCTCTGGCTTATCTTAGAGGACCTAGTCCAATCAGGCGCTAAAGTAGAAACAGGAATTGAAAGAGGCAGAGTCCAAGGGAGACTTGACCATTCTGTGGTTCTGTCTTGAAGCTGGCTAAGGTAAGGAAGCCTAACACTCAGAGTTTGCACAGAGCATCCTGCTACTATGCCAAAACCTTAATCCTAGCCAGAGAAGACCCATCTTGGATTCCCAATCACCAAATCTACAGGACAATTAGCTTATGCTATTTTAACACACCTAGTTCATTGTGATATGATGCAGAGGCAACAGGAAATCAAACAGTGCTCAAGACGGTTCAAGTAGTGATGGATTCCTGGAGGCTGTTTACTTTGCAGCAGACAGAAACTAGGTGGAAATATGTGGATTTAAAAGTTACCATTTCCCCCAAATGTTTTGGTTTGGGGGATAGTTTCAGACTTCTAGAAAAGTTGCAAAAAACGTTACAAGGGATATGTGTGTGCCCTCACACAGGCCTCCTTAACGGTAACATTTTAACACATTTGCTTCAGCGTTTTCTCTCTCTAGATAAATATAGTCTATAAAGACAGCACATGCTACACACAAAAGCTATATGGATGTAATGAATATTCTATCATCCGTCTCCATATACACCCACATGCATACATGCATATTTATGTGCGTGGATGGTGTATTCTCTCTGAACTATCTGAGAGTAAACCTCAGGTGTGATGTGCCTTGTATTCAAACTCTTCCTTGTGTCCCTGAAGACATAAAATATTTTCTTGCATACCTATGATCCAGTGATCAAAATTAGCAAATTTTAGATTTTCAAAGCACTGCTGTTTCATTTAACAGTAAAGAGTATTTTTTTTAAATGGTCCAGGTCTGCATGCTGCATTTACATCTCATGGTTTGTTAGTCTCCTTTTAGTCTGGAACAGTCATTCACTTGGTCTTTCACGAGTCCCGTGTTTTTTGAAGAGAACAGGTCATTTAATAGGATGCCATCCAGTCTGGGTTTGTGAAATGTTTTAGTGTCATTAAGATTCAAGTAATGTATTTTTTTTTTTCAGAAATACATAGAGTTGCCATCACACACATCTCTGTACCCATCTGGTCAAGCAATGCTTGGTGAGGTCATATTATTCTCTAGGTGTTTACTAAGTATATAACAGTGAGATCATTGGTGAGAAGGTGCTGTTTTTTTAGTGAGGCTTTTATCTAATAGGCACAATTCTTGCTAAAGTCAAATAATGTTAGAGGGGGTATAATTTAGTAATTTTGTAAGTATTTAAATTATTTAAGTATGTCTTAAGAGACAAAGATTTAAATACATCACCCAATACCTTCACTCCACTTAAAACCAAAGGGTTTCCTTAAGATAACTAAGTGTCATGCTGTCTCAGTTAATGATTTAGGAAAATGTTTTATTTTCAGATAACTTTAGACTTATAGAAGAATTCCAAAAGCAACACAAAATCATCATATATCATCAATGCATTGAATATGTGGTTCACGTAGAAAGGGCTGATATCTTAACGTGATTTTTAAGATTTGTTTTTAATTGTGTGTCTCTGTGTGAGATTATACATCTCTGAGTGCAGTACCCACAGAGTCCCAGAAGAGTGCACTGGGTTCTTGGGAAGCCGCAGTTAAAGCCCTGCATGGGTGCTGTGGATTGAGCTCTTGTTCTCAGCAAGAGTCGTACGTGCTCTTGATGAACATTATTTTAGTTTTGTTATTTTTACTATATGGATTTTGCACATATTCTGTTAGGTATACACCTAAAAGTGTGATTTTGAGGTGTTATAAATAAGTTATTTTAAATTTAAATTATTATTTTTATTTCTAAGATGTAGACAAATAGACTTTATATTCTGCTGACTTAACAAAATAACACGCTAGTTCTAAGAAACCATTTTCATTGATATTTTAGGAATTTTGATCTAGACATTCATGTTATCTATCTATTAATGGAGACCTTTTTTATTTCTTCCTTTTTTGATTTGTCAGGCTTGGTTTATATTTCTGACTTCATTGCAAGGGCTAGGGTACATTCAGTGTGGCTATTTAATTAATTGCACGGTGCTGAATAGAGATCATGGAAGAATGTCTGTGGCTTATGTCTGATGAGAAGGCACTGAGATTTTTAACCAGTCTGTATACTGATGCTTCCTCCTCTTCCAATCACATTGTAAGTTGTACCATGTGTTGATGAATCTTCATGTGCTAAGCTGGCATTGCCAACACAAATCCCACATGGTTGTAAGGAATTATCCATATATATATATATATAT
>NW_022196905.1:256255399-256265132 GCF_008632895.1 Mastomys coucha
TATATATATATATATATATATTTAATTTTATGTGTGTGGGTGGTTTGCCTACATGGATGTCTATACACCACAAGAGTACCTGGTGCCTGTGGAGGTGAGAAGAAATCGTTAGATTCCCCTGGGTCTGGACTTATTGACTGTTGTGAATGGCCACATGGGAACTGAACCCTGATCCTCCGGAAGAGTAGCCAGTGCTCTTAAGTGCTGAGACATCTTTTCAGCTCCAGAATTATCCTTTTCAAATATTAGATAAACTCTTCTTGCAGGTGTCTATCCAGGTTTGTCTACTCCAGGCTACTGGTCTCCCTTCCCTTCCCCCTCCCCTCCCCTACTCTCCCCTGCCCTGTCGCCCACCCCCTCTCCTCTCCACATTAATATCTCTCTCTCCTGGTGTTTTGGTCTAATCAATCATTTGCCTGCAGATGTCAGTTCTCCAATGCATTTGAGAGGTTGTACACTTATAGTGTACGGCCTTACTGTTTTACTGTTGGTATACGCACGAGCGTAATGATCTATTCAACACTGTGTCTCAGTGGAAAGTACAGGCTCCATAATTGGTTTTCCCACTATTGAGTCAGAATCTATGTCAGGTTTGACTGAATGCTAAGATACCCTGAGATCTTTGCTTTGGTTTCTCCCTCTTTGCCTCTCCCCCCACTATTGTTGTTAAAAACATGAGGGTTGTCTACATGAGAGTTAGCCACAGTTTGAACTTGGTATTTTGGTGCCTGTGGTGTGGTTTAGATGGACCTCTCTTCCCTTGCTTTCTGTGAGTTGATAGTTAGGGCTTCAGGCTTTGTGAGAATCAGGTTCCTTTCTTTTAATAAGTCGTGATGTAAATGTGTTATTGGCCATCGATGCTTCATGTTCACCTCCACCATGATAATTTCTTTTTCGTTTCTTTTATGAATGGTGGAAGATGGGGCTCAAGGGAATGAAATGATTTTCCCCAAGACAGGGTCAGTAAACACCGCCATCGTCAGGCCTGGAACAGCCTTGGAATGCAGGTCTACCACGTATACCTCAGCCCTGTGTTCCTGCAGACACTGCATTATTAAGCCTTAGAGCATCAGTGTCCTTCCTAGGAATGTGAGGCATACTAGTCAGGGCTCTTTAAAGGAGCAAACCCGATAGAATGAATGTATTTATCAAGTGGAGATTTATTAAGCTGGCACAGCAGATATGGTTTGCATAGCCCAACAGTGGCTGATGATGGAAAGCCAAGAGTGTGATGGTTGTTCAGTCCACAAGGCCGACTGTCTCAGCAGTCCCAGTGTGGCTGGGGTCCTGGAGGATTCCCAGAGAGCTGCTGGTCTTCAGTCTGGGGTTGGAATCCTGAAGAGAGTGGATTTAATACCAGTACTGGGGTAGACAAACTTGCCAGCAAGACTGAGGGCAAGCAATCAGGAGCAAAGTTTCCTTCTTCCTTGTCCTTTTCTATAAGGGCTGCCACCAGGAGGTGTGGCCAAGATTTATGGTGGGTCTTCTGGCTTCAAATAATCTGATTAAGAAAATGCCTCAATGGCATACCCAGCACTTTAGGTTTTAGTTGATTCTGGAAGCAGTCAAATTGACAACCATGGTGAGGCATTATGCATACTTAGCTCTTTCAGGATTAGATGAGTTATTTGAATTTCATTCTTCCTGAAGGCACACAGCAGTAACAAATGACCTTTTCATTTTTTTTCCCCTTCAAATCTGGAATCATGCTCATTTCTGTGTGTACAGTTAAGATTATTCATGCCTGGGATTCAACGCAGAGGATGACGCCTGAACCCGATTCTGAATCTTAAGGGTATGTGGGTTTCTGCTTACCCCTCCGGATCTTCTGAAGAAAAGACAGAAAATGAATAAGGTCACTGAGCTTTCTCAATAGCAGAGAAGGAAGGAGAGAAGGAGAGAAGGAGAGAAGAGAGAAGGAGAGGAAGAGAAAGAGGGAGGGATTATTTTTAACTCCCACATACAGTTTTCATGAGACTTTTTTTTTTTAATCTAAGGTGATATAGTGTCTGTCTTTGTGGCCAAACAATTCCATGAATTATGGGTTAGAGTTTAGTGGAGACAATTCAAGAGAAAGATACGTGTAGCTCTATAAAAAATAAATTCGTCATGTTCAAATGAACCAAGGACAGACATCTGTCTTGACCTGAGTGTTCATTTGTCAACGTAAGTGGGTGTACTCAGGTGCTGGGCCTGCACCACCTGATGCAAGACTATCGAGAGCCTGAGCTCATTTTCCAAAAGAGGACATGAACTCCCTGCCCTGCTGGTCTTTCTTAAGAGCTCTGTTATTTTATGAGATGTATAATGTAGACATTATGACAGGTAGGACTTTGACTCTAAGGCTGTCAAGATGACTGCAGGTAAAGTACTCCCTCTATGCTGGGCTAGGAGAGACCCGGCTCCATGACATGGTCTTCTGTCCCCCAAGTGCAAGCTGTGTCACACACTCATGCACCCAACTCACACGTTCATCCAGGCACAAAATAGTACATGAGAAAATTTAAAGTAGTCTGAATCCGTTTCAAATACAGTTGTCATAGTCCGACGAGATAAAGTTCTCCTCTTACCCATTAGATCCTGGAATTCCCTAGCAAAGGAAAAGATCTGAATCTCTGTTTCTTCCCAGTGTCAGGGACAGTGGAGGTTCTGGGGGTCCTGGCGCCATAAGGAGAAAATGGAGCAGAAGCAGTGAGGGCCCAGCAGGAGGACTGTGAAGGACAAATGGTGGGGGGTTACCCCAACAGTGCTGTAGACTATTCTGGTAGGAAGGAATATTAGTGTGTAGCTCACCTCATTTTGGAGAAGTGACTTATGTGACATTAGACTGTTGGTGGCCAAGTAGATTCTGGAATTATGTTCTTCTGTGCCATGTACCATGCCTTGAGTTTCTCTTACCGTGGTATTGGAACTTAGAAGACCTGAGCTCTGAAGTCAGCTATGCCTATGGCCTGGGTGCAGGTTTGTCACCAAGCCATGCTTTCCCCATCTGAGAAGGACCAGTAAGTCAGATTTGGAATGTATACAAGTGAAACAGGATGATGTCTGTGGAAACTCCTCTCGAGCTGTAAAACACACACAGAAGAGGTTTCTGCTGGGGGAAGCAATACTGAATGTGGTTAGCCCCGCTGGCCCTCCTAAGGTGCTTTTGTATGTGCCTTGCTTCATGCATATATATATATGTGTGTGTGTGTAGGTTCATGTACACCAGAAGTTGATATCTGATATTTCTGTCCTTCAGTCTCCACCTCAGGTTTTGAGACAAAGTTTCTAACTAAACACTGTGCTTGCTAGTCCAGTGAGACTGGCTGATTTGCAAGCCCCAAGCGTGCCTGTGTAGAAGTTAGCCCTGGCTCTTCCCCCCAGCGCCATGCTCCCAGAAATAAGACTCAGACTCAAAATATATTTACAAATACCTTGGCCAGATAGCTAGGTTCTTCTCTGACTGGATCATAACTTAAAATAATCCATTTATTCTAATCTATATTCTGCCACGTGGCTGGTTACCTATGCTTAGGTACCACACATCAGTACTGTCACTTTTCCTGGGCCAATCTCCCGCCTGACGCTATCCCAGAATCCTTTCTGCCTATAGGATGTCCCACCTCCTATTTCCTGCCTAAGCTATAGGCCATCAGATTTATTATTGACAGGTACCATAACCATACGGACATAGGACATTTTCTCTACACCCCTGTCTCTGCTTCTCCAGCACTGAGTTTACAGATGTACATCTGGTTTTTTCCCTCCTGTAGGTGCTGGGCATACAAAGTCAGAATCCAAGCAAGGTCCTTGGGTTTGTGCAGTAACTACTCTACAAAATGAGCCATCTTCCAACCCCAGTAGGTCAGTTTTTGCCTTCTCCCCTAAAACATCGCACATGAACCCAACCTCCTTGAATGCCTTGTAAAGATGGATGAGGTGATCAGTTGGGAGCTCAGTACGAGCATCCTGAAGGACTATAGAGGGGTCCGGAGAGAGCCTGACTCCCGGCAGTTGCCTGCAGGCTTGTGTGGGTGCTCCCTGGCATCTCTTCCCTACATCAGCTACATAAAGGACAGTTAATAAATTGCACTAACGTCGACAGGAGTGTTCACTGGGGATGTTTGGAAAGAGTAATCTTCACATTTAGAAGTATTTTCTCATTATGGGTAATAGGATGATGAGATGAGAAATGATCTTGGCTACTTATGATCCTAAGGAGCCTTCAGCCCAGATAATCTATGGAGAATCAGACATAATGGCAGCAAAGCAGTAACTCATTTGCTACAAGGTCCATGTAGTTATTTAATCACTTTTCCTGTCATATAAATACGTGGTCCCATGCAAAGCGGCAGGAAGTTACCAGCGGCATGAATTGCAGATGTGTGGAGAGCGGCCCAGCAAATTCCATGAAGGGAGGGCTTTGTTCCAGTCAGCTCTGCGATGGAGCCGGCAGGCCTCACAGGACAAGTTTTGCAGAAGGGAGAGCTTGGAGTGCTTCTCTTTGTCCTTAGACTATTTCCCGTTATGAAATGGGCATGTATGAAATTGGCGAGTCAGACTTGGATCCTTGTTTGGGCTTAAAAGAGATCATTAGACTGAAAAAAAAAATGCTCTTAGAGAATGCTAGAATGCAAAGTTATTATCACCCTACTTTAAAATTTTAGGTAATTTAGGCCAAAGAATAAAATGAATATGATTAGCTACATATAATATACCTATCTATCGGAAAAAGTAATCATGGGGATAGAATGGGGATAAAAATGGCCTATCTGGAGTCAGCTGAAAGATGTCAGAAAAGACCCTAGTTGTCAATGTGTATTTGTAGATGCCAGGTGCTTCAGGAGGGTGGACCTAATGTTCTGTCAAGGGGGTCAAGGATGGGGCTAGCAGTGTAAGGTTGTAAACGGGGGCATGGCAAGCTGGCTCAGCAGGTAAAGTTCTTACCACCAAAGCCTGACCACTCGCGTTTGATGCTCAGATTCTCCATGATGGTAGGAGAGAACCAACTCCCTAGGAATGCCCTCTGACCTCCACATATGTGCGGTGGCATTCCCGGCCCACATACCCTGCCCCCATACCCTGCCTGAATGCACTTAAGAAAAATGTAAAGTTGGATTGGTCTCAGGGCTATACGTGGCCCTTCTTGGATCTCCAGGAGCTGTCGACAGTGACTCCAGCTGGGACTGCACTAGTTCCCTTTCCTTGGTAAAATGCCTGGCAATATCAATTTCAGCAAGGAAGGGTTTACTTTTTGGCTTTCAGTTTCCGGGTACGGTCTGTCATGGCAGGGCGCAATGGCAGTAGGAGCTGAGGAGCTGAGACTCCATTTGTTTTCTCTTCTTTATTCAGTCCTGGCTGCAAGCCAAGGCAATGCCACCACTGAAATTCAGTTGTACCTTGCCTCCTCTATTACCTCCAGGTAGACCTTCAAATTCACTATCTGCCTTGCCTCGTCTATTACCCCAGGCTAGATCCTCAAATTTAGTATGCGCCTCATCCCCTACTACCCCAGGGTAGACAAATCCTCATAGACATATCCAGAGGGCTTATCTCTGTTGTGAATCTAGATTCTGTCAAATTGACAGCAGTAACCATTACAGGGAACTTGCTCAAAAATAAGCACAGAGGATTCCAGCAGTCAGTGTCACCTAGCTATGGAATCGAATTGAGTTTGGTTAGATCCATTGATTGCCATTCCTCAGGGAGTTTCACACAAGTTCAAATCTCACCCTCTTTCCAAAAAGTTTGTGTGTGAATTCAAAGTCCATTAAAATATTATGTCCTGAAGTAAGGGGTGGTTGAATCTTCAGTAAGAGCATCCTGAAGGGCCACTGGGGTAGTGAGAAAGTTTTCTTCTGCTCTTGATATCACTAAATTTGATCAAGTATTTTCTCTGTTAAGAGAGCTGAGCCCCTCGCAGCATCTCCTGGCTCAGAACTGCTCTGTATCAGGAGCTGAGACAGAAAAAGATACTTGTGGGAACAGCACCGTCCAACAGACCCAGTGCAAACCACAGAACCAGTTTCGTGTATCCCAGAGCACATGTATAAAGGAAAAAAGAGGCAATGGATTGACTCATTTTACTGTTTTGTTTAATCCAATCTAAGATCATCAACAGGGTGTTTTACATTCTTTCTTAACTGCCATTCTCAGAAATCAAATGTAAGTTTTTTCTAAAGCACATCTCAATGTATACTGTTCACGTTTCAAGGGTTGTAGTTATAAGTAGATGGTGGTGACTGGTTTTGATAATACATTGTCTCCACCCCCAAGACACCGCTTAAGTTTCATTTGTTTTGAAGGGATGAATTCCTAGACTGTCTGCAGTGGGGAAAAAGAACATTTGTTCATCATCAAATGACATCTAAAATCAAGTCGTTATCTTAACAGTTAAAATATTTACTAGGAGAATTTGGATAAATAGTTTTCTCAATTTTGAAGAAGAAGGAAACCACAAAGGGAAAAAATAGATTTAGCACTAGAAAATAAAACCTTGTGGATGGTGAAAAAGTTAGAATTACCACTAAAAGGGACACCGTAAAGATTGGGGAAGATATTTGCCTCTGTTCACATATTTTAATGAATATCTACACAATATTAAGAAACTCATTCAAATACAGAACCAAAATTCATACCTTATTTGATTCTGAGATATTTAACAGGGAAAGCAAATAATGAAGGAAATGTTCCATCTGTCTACTTGTTAAATGAACTCAAACCAAACCATTGTTAAATCAAGGTAACATTTTATACTTATTAATGAAGCTGTCATGATAATACTGAAAAAGTTATAGTATAAAGGCTGCACAGGCAGAATCCTTTAGAAATGCAATAGTACACCATAGCTCTGGAGGCTTAAATGGTCCCTGTGTCATCCCTGCATCCCTATCCCTTACATCCCAAGGACACAGTCCATTCAAAGAGAAGGCAAATGTTTGAAAGTCCTTGTTCCCACTTACCATTAATAGTGAAAAATTGAGATGTAATTAGGCAAATGATACCAGATCACCTTAATGTCCTGTGATGCAGCTGCTGGAGCAGTAATTATGAAGATTAGATGGGAAAATGTTTAAGGTATAGTAAATGGAAGATAAGAATGTAGCACTTTTAAGTACCCATTAATGATGCCAGCATGACTCTATAGAGGTGGACGAAAACCAGAACGGTGGGATTCTATAAAAGTCAAAATGGTTGTTTAACAGGTGGAGGAACTATGGTTCAGGTTAAATTTATAAACACATTAGTAACACGGGTGAGTGTGATCAGCAGAGCTTTAAAAGAGCCGGGGCAATTACATTGACGAAGGACAATAACCAAAGGCTTGTAGGTGGAGGTTTTGACAATGGAGGATCAATGGAGAAAATGGAAATTATAATTTTCATGGGAGGATACAAAAGAGTGGAGGGACAAACTGTTCCTAGATGGAAGAATAGTAGCTTGTAAGGATGATGATCTCCCTTAAAGTTAACTTGAGGGAGGTATAGATATGGCTCGGTTGGAAGAGTTCTTGCCTAGCAAGCAGAAGACCTCAGGTCTGATCTCAAGCATCTCATTAACTGGGTGTGGTGGTGCAGGAGTTGGAGGCCAGCCTGAGCTACATGATGCCTTGTCTCAAAAAAAAAAAAAAATGGAGAAGGAACAAACAAATTGAACAAAGCCTTCCTAAAATTAGTGTAAAAGGGACAATACATATGCTGTGACACTATGGGAGTTCAAAAAGTGTCACATTGGCTTATAGCAGCTAAATCGGAGACGTTTCCCAGGCAGAATCCAGAAGCAAACTAGCTAAACATGGGAATTCAGTTAATGAGGAAAGCAAGGGTTTTAATCAGTGGGATAAGAGCAGACATGTTTGTTAAAGGTGATCCTGGGATCAAGGGCTCTTCGTTTGGAAGAGAGTCTAGATGGAATTCTTGGCATCGTAGTTTGAGCCTTACGTTCTATGCAGAAAACCAAATTCAAGGTGCTAATAAACTATATGAGAAGGTACTGTGGCCACGAGAACCTAGAAAGTCATTAATGGAAAATCAAAGTTACATTTTATAGTCCTCAACATCGAAGTCCTGCCCAAGATGTTAAAGGTAGGCACTTGTACTCAGTGCAAGATGTTAAATAAAGGTGGGCACTTGTACTCAGTGCAAGATGTTAAATAAAGGTGGGCACTTGTACTCAGTGCAATGTTTTGGAATGACTTTTGACTTACAGAAAAGTTGCAAAGACCTCCAGAGGTTAACACCTTCTTAGCACCAAGGAATGTAAGTTTGACCACCCACAGTTAACACACACACACACACACACACACACACACACATCCCTACCTCACAGAGTATGCAAAAGACAAATTAGCAGAACTTATGTTGAGCTCAAGGGTTTCACTCTGGACAGACTGTGATAAATATTTTCAACATACATGACAGGAAGCGCATTCATTAATCATATCTAATAACGAGTGCCTATAAATCAGAAGTATAAATTGGCAAACAACAAAAGTATACAAGAAAGGAAAGTCTGGACGGTTTAAAAAGGAGGAAAAATTAGGTTCAAAGCACTTCAGAAAATTGAACCCAGGCAAGGTTGTATTTAGAAAAATAAAAATGAAGATAAAGTAACAGTACTCATCTATTAGAATATAAAAAAAAATCAATAAACTTAGGGCTATGGGCATAGCTCAGTGGTAGGGCTCTTGCCTTATATACACAAGGCCTCGGGTTCAATCCCTAGCACTAAAGAGGGAAAAACTGGAATTATATCACATACAGGGATGGTGTACAGATTTGCCTGTATTGTTGTGTGAGAGCTCAAGATATGTGGCTGAAGAAAAGAAGGGAAGCCACGGCACTAAGAGAAGATGGCTGGTGAAATGGCATGTCTACACTCACAGCACCTCAGAAGTCATGTGTTCAAGCCCAACCCTAGCTGATATAGTACGGTCTGGTCCTCTCTGCCTTTCAAACTTATATTTGTCAATGAAAGATATATAGGGTGTCCACCAAAGGACAGGGAAAGGCATCATTTGTGCTTTAATTTTATTACAAGTCTCTAATTAATTTGTTGAGAGTTCCGTACAACGTATTTTGATCACATTTATCCCTCCCTCACCTCTTCCTTGGCCCCTCCCTTCTCTGCCCACCTAACTTTGTATCCTACTTATTTACTTTACAATCATCAAGACCAGGATGTGTGGCCTTCCACTGGAGGGTGGTTGACCTACCAGATGACCTGTAAAGGAAATGGACTCTCCTTTTAAGAGCTAGAATTTGGCCACACCTCCTCACCTGGGGGCAGGGCTCTCTGCCCACCCACCCCACCCCCCTTTCATGCTGGGCTTTGGCTAGGCTTGAGCTTGTGGGTGCAGGTCATGGTCAAGGTACAGAGTAGAAGATTGTGGAGGGCTTAGCCCTAAATCTATACCATACCATCTCCTTCCAAGGCTCAGGGTCATTGCAGAAGAGGGAGTGGAAGCAGTGTAAGAGCTGGTGGTGGGGGATGACTAGAGGGAACAGTGTTTTCTGGGCTCAGAGGGGCCATTGCACAAATGAACTCACTGTGCTTTAAGTAGTGTGTAAGTTCGAACCCTGTAGAACATGAATATATCCATGCCCTATTTATGCAATACTCATTGAAATGAAAAAGGGACAGCATTTTAAAAATTATTAAAGGGCTGGAGAGATGGCTCAGCAGTTAAGAGCACTGACTGCTCTTCTGAAGGTCCTGAGTTCAGTTCCCAGCAACCACATGGTGGCTCACA
>NW_022196905.1:256265377-256266695 GCF_008632895.1 Mastomys coucha
AGACAGCAACAGTGTACTCACATACATGAAATAAATAAATAAATAAATAAATAAATAAATAAATAAATCTTTTTTTTTTAAAAAAAAACCATTTAAAAACTATTAAAAATAAAAGCAAGCCAGTCCTGAGGGTGATAGCTTGTTATTCTAACATTCAGGAGGCTGAGGCAGGAGGATCACGAGTTTGAAGTCAGTCTGGGTTTACATAGTTGAGACCCTGGCTCAAAACAAATAAGATTCAAATAAACATACTCTCTTACTGTTAAGTATCTGCTCTATTTAAAATGAAGGATTTAGAAAGAAGGAGGTACCTGAGTATGCCCTTATAGAAGGCATTGCTTGATCCCAACTCATACTGCCATGTAGACTGGGCTACCTCGAGAGGGCACAGTCTTCTGTGGTCATGTCTTCTGTCAGGCAAGTTAGGCCAGCAGCTTCTCATCGGAGCAGACGGCCTCTGCCAGTGCACTCAGACCACTGGCAGTGCTTGCCCAATGGCAGGTGGCGTGCTAATGAGAGCGCTTTCCCTTCACGCTGGCATTTCAGAAACACTGCCGAGCAAGAAGGAAACAGCAGAGAAAGTAACTATCACCAGTCAGAGTGGGCCTTGCCGTTTCTCTGGTTAAATTAAAACATGTGCCCAACTGTGAGTTTTAAAGTGTTATCAGGCTGTGGCAGCTCATCCAAGAGCATAATAGGGTTGCCCCAGGGCTGTGGAAGCTCTCTGCCAAACCTCCAGATTTTCCTCTCGTGACCCAATGGCTGGGAGAGGGGTAGACACACTTTGTTATGCTGGGACTGGGTACGTGCACACACACTGATATGTGTACCCATATACACCGGTATGAACACCAGCTTAAAATAATTAACGCTGTCTTGTTTGTGAACTATCAACTTATTCTTCAAAGATGTAATTTTGGGATAATATTCCCAAGTGGCTGGGGTGGAAAACTAAGTTCTGGGAGGAGCCATGTTGATTAAGGGGTTGGTTTCTCAACAAATTGGGAAAAGATCTTTACCAATCCTGTATCTGATAGAGGGCTAATATCCGATGTATACAAAGAACTCAAGAAGTTAGACTCCAGAGAACCAAATAACCCTATTAAAAAATGGGGTACAGAGCTAAACAAAGAATTCTCAACTGATGAATGCCGAATGACTGAGAAATGTTCAACATCCTTAGTCATCAGGAAATGCAAATCAAAACAACTCTGAGATTCCACCTCACACCAGTCAGACTGGCCAGGATAAAAAAAACTCAGGTGACAGCAGATGCTGGAGAGGTTGTAGAGAAAGAGGAACACTCCTTCATTGCTGG
>NW_022196905.1:256267439-256273184 GCF_008632895.1 Mastomys coucha
CAGAGCTCCCAGGGACTAAACCACCAACCAAGGACTATACATGGTGGGACTGATTGTTCTGGCAGCATCTGTATAGTAGAGGATTGCAAAGTCGATCATCAACGGAAGGAGAAGCCCTTGGCTTGTGAAGGTTCTGTGCCCCAGTGTAGGGGAATGCCAGGGCCAGTAGGTGGGAAAGGGTGGGGTGGCAGGCATGGGGAGGAAGGAGGCAACAGGGGTTTGTTCTTGTTGTTTGTTTTTGTTTGTTTGTTTGTTCTTTGGAGGGGAAACTGGGAAAGGAGAAATCATATGACATGTAAATAAAGAAAATATCTAATAAAAAAAGGGGTTGGTTTCTTTTTTAACAGAGTGTCACCCACCTGTTCATCCATCTACTCAACAAGTATGTTAAAAAAAAAAAAAAAAGCAAGCTAGAAATTATAGCAGAATTCTGAGCATAAAGCACAATTGAAATATTAGTCCTTCATGGAACTGCTTTTTGCAAATGTTTCCACTTACAGAATCGTTCATAGTCTTTTGAAAACAATTTGCAAATGACTGCTGTATTGTGGCCATCATTTTGTGTTCTCAACAGGAAAACCTTGAATCACCAGGGTGCTATCAGGCTTTGCAGGGTGTGTGGGGCTGAGGTAACTCTTGTATGGTTCCTTCCATGTGTGGTTGTTTGGCATATATATATATATATATATATATATATATATATATATATATGTATATGTGAGATCCATGTGTATGTGGTTATGTGGTGAACATGTGTATGGCAGTGTGGGTGTATGTATTATGTTCATGGCATGCAGTCTGCCTCACATGTATGATGCTCATTTGTGTGATGTGGTTTATATGATGGTGTTGTATGTACATGGTAGGCATGCATGTGTGGTTATGGGTATGGAGTACCTGAGTAGTGTGTTTGTGGTGTTCATGTGTATGTGTATGGGTGGTGTGAAGAGTATGGATTTGTGATATGTATGTGGTGTGCACGTGTTATATGCATAAGTACATGTGCATAAGTGGTATGAGTGCATGATATGCATGCATTTGGTGTGTTACAGTTAATTAAATGTCCTCCATTTCTTCGATAAATATCTGAATTTTTTATTTAAAAATTAAAAGAAAATATGTAAGCTGGGTGGTGGTGGCACACGCCTTTAATCCCAGCACTTGGGAGGCAGAGGCAGGAGGATTTCTGAGTTCAAGACCAGCCTGGTCTACAGAGTGAGCTCCAGGACAGCCAGGGCTACACAGAGAAACCCACCCTGTCTCGAAAAACAAAAAAACAAAACAAAACAAAACAAAACAAAACAAAAAATAAATTTAGCAAAAGACTCAATAAAGCGATGCAAGCCAGCACAACATGGGAACCAGTCAGGAAACCAAAGCAGGCTAAGCATGCTTCTGCCTTTGCTGCTCTCTGCAGTGTGTGACTATGGCAGCAACCTGTAGCCGCTGCCTCAGAGAAGACCTGGCATGTTTATTGAAAGTTTTATGATAGAATAAAAAGTTCATTTAAAAGTTGTGGGTGTCCATGGTCATTTACTGGCCAGGGTTCTCAGGAATTACAAACTCAATAGGACACACAGACATAGGAAAGACGACTTATCGCAGGAGTTGGCTAGTGACCATAGAGGCTGAGAAGGCTCACGATCTGCTGCGTGGGAACTGGAAAACCAGGAAAGCCAGGGACAGATTCTTTCAGGGCTAGAGACCTGAAGATCAGGGTGGGCTGGGAACTGATGTTAAGTCTTGATGTCTAGGGTCCCAAGGAACTCCACTGTTGAGTGCCAGGAGACGACACGAGAGACTTGATATGCCCCTTCCTCATGGGTTTGTCCTCCTTGGGCTTCAGTGGGTGAGCTGATGTTTGCTTACACTGGTGAAGGTGATCTGCTTCATTCATTTTACTGATTCGGTGTTCATCTCTTCTCTAAACACCCTATGGACACAGCTAGCATGCATATTTTAATAGCTACAGTGCATCCCCTCAGCCCAGCTGAACTGACTGAGAAACTAAGTACCACAGTCCTTATTGTCAGAGTCCCTAAGTCTGGGAGTTTCATGAAGAAAGACCATTGATCTTCACAGGCCAGTAGCCATCCCTGGTTCTGGGTTAATGGTTGGTAAGCAACTATAGCTGAACAGGCTATGCATGTTCTATACCCTAAAGGAGGATTGAGTGTAGGATGGAGCTTGGAGAGAAGCTAAAGGCTGGGACAGGTAGTGGTGGTGCACAGCTTTAATCCCAGCACTTAGGAGGCAGAGGCAGGTAGATTTCTGAGTTCGAGGCCAGCCTGGTCTACAGAGTGAGTTCCAGGACAGCCAAGGCTACACAGAGAAACCCTGTCTCAAAAACAAACAAACAAACAAAAAACAACAACAACAAAAAGAGAGAAGCTAAAGACCACGTGATAACAAACGGAAGCACTCAGAGCACCGAGGCTCTTCAGTTAAGACATAAATTGTTGCTTTCCTACATAAACCACAAGAACTTTTTTGAGGATGCAAATTCAGGGCAAGCTAAGGTTACCAGTACCATCAGGTTTGAAGAAAGATTTTTTTTTTCCTTTGGTAGCAGAATATTAAGATAACAAGGTATAGCATCTCAGAGGAAGTTGTGTAGAAAGCAGGAGGAGGTTCAGGCTCACTAGACAGGAATGAAGTGGGTGAAAGAAATGGTGGGTGAGGGCAGTCACCGCCATGTTGGGAGTCAGATGCTGGGACCCCTGGCAAAGGTTTGCTTCCCAAACTCCCAGCAGCCCCACATCAGCATACAGGGTCCTCAGCTCCAGCACTTCATTGGTGGACTTTTAGGCATATCACTTTGTCTGGCTGAGTCTAAGGATTTTTAACCTTACAACAAGTTGACAATGTTTATTCTTCCGACTTTTGAGATCGCTGTAAGTGTTCAAAGATTAAAACAAACAAACAAACAAACAAACAAACAAACCAAAACCCAAAAAAACCACAGAAAGCAAACAACCACCACAGAGCTGAGGATCTGGCTCAGTCAGGAATCCCAGGTTAGACTCATAGAACTGCATAAAAACGTAGCGCACTGGTGCAAGCCTGTAATCCCAGCACTCTGAAAGCTGAGGCAGGAGGATCAGACATTCAAGGTCATCTTCTGCTACATAGCAACTCAGAGGCTCACCGGGCTACATGAGAAGCCTTTCTAACAAACACAGTCAAAGGCTTTTCTTGAACGAGCCTGCAGGTTTCACACAGAAAGGGAGCCAGGTGCCCAAAGCCAGAGTCACCGCTCACCTACAGGTTCTGCATCAAAACCTTTTTCCGTATTGAAAGCCGAAGCAGAGTATTTTAAAATAAAGTCTCTCCAATCTGGAACCAGATCCCTTTTGGTAATTAATATAATTAATTAATATCTATAAATAATGTAATATAGGTAATAATTAACATCTAATTTCAGAGTCTTCAGATCAACCTTTTTTGACTGATAGGGCACTTGGCTGAAGTTCCCACTCTGGGCTGGTGACAACACTTCCCTTTCAGACACCACCACTCCTGCCAGTGCTTTTAATCTGTCTAATAAGCGGTGTCAGGGAAGGCCACCTCCTAGGCGCTGGTCATTAGTGTCCCACATGGATGTTGTAACATAGTCATGCCATTCAGATACAGCGTCTCCCCAGCCACTGCCTCCTTGGCCTGTCAGCACGGTGACAGGAAGGTTGTCATTCCAGGAACTAGCCCCTCAGCTTTGACATTTCGCTTGAACAGCTCCAGGCTGCCACACTCTGGCTTAATTAGCATGGCTACCCTCCTCACCCAGAGCTCCCTAGGTGCCTTCCCTGGCGACCAACTGTGGAGTGGAAGTTACTGTTAGATTCATAGGTCCTGACCCTGGCTTTTGATTGTGGTCCCTCATTATGCAGGCAGGGGTTCTACCTCAACATTAAAGAGATGAAAGCGGACCCCAGTCAGGAAGGATGAGACCCAGGGGCTGGCTGGTGGGGACAGCCAGTCAAGTGTGGCAGCTAACTGGGGAGGAGAGGGAGCAGTGGTAATAACGGTGGGGGTGGGAGGCACGGATGTGAGGAGAAGCAGGTGCACCATACAAAGATCTGTACCTTCACTAGTGTGAACTGCGCTCTGCTCTTCTGTTGCAGGACTGCTGATCTGGGAATGCGGGGTGGTGCTGCTGGTGGTGGCTGAGGTCAGGACAGTGAGCCAGTCCAGTCAATAATCACAGAACATTTGATTTGCTAAGGCTTTCTGGAGGCATGCTCAAACTGAGTCATGGGTGAGATCTCTTCTTTCTCTGTTTCTCATTAATGCATTTTATTTTAATTTTTCTTCATTTCTGAGAATTCAATGCTTGTATATTCAACGCAGTGAAACGCGTTCTTATCTATCCCCCATTTCATCCCTCCTATTTCTTCTGTGTCCCTTTAACACAGGTCCTCCCAACTTCATGTCTTGTTTGATGACCTGCCAAATACAGTTAGTTGCTGCCTGTATGTACATGGCTGTGTGTCCATCCTCTGGAGTGTGGGACATTCACCAATGGCTACATTCTCCCACAATCCCCCAGTAAATACCTACTACCAGTAGCCCCCAGTTTGGATGAGACCTGGAGGCTGTATACTCCATGGATGCTAGAATTTTGGCTGGCTTGGTCTTCAGTAGGTCTTGTGTAAGTGAGCACAACTGCCATCTTGTTCCTGGGTTCCTGGGTGGAGTAACCTTGGCCTGTGTTGAAGGCAGCTTTTTATTCCTCCCTCCCCCCTCCCCTGGCTTGTACATTCTTTCTACCTCCTTTCCCATAATCCTCCTTGAGCCTTGGCGGTGGTGGGGTTGATGTCGGTACTTAGGGCTGAAGTCTAACTCTCTTACTATTGTGACATACACTCTGACCAGGGACACATTTCTCCACTGACTGGTGCCCACTGGGTAAATGAGCTTCTCTGGGTAAGGTTGAGAGCAGGCCAGGGCTATGGGAATAAGCATAGAATCTTATTAGCAATAGAGGAGCCTGCTTGTCTCTAAGATGTATTCATAAGTCAATTATACATTACGATGCTGTGCTTCACTAACATCTGAGAAGTGTTAGCTCTCAGCATACGCTTGACAATACAAATATAGAACAATCACTTGTTGTGTTCAACTTTGGGGCAAGGAGAGTGTCACAGAGAGAAGGGACCATTCCCTTAGAATGGTATTGGGCTGAGTCTTTGCCCTCAAGTAGAAGGCCAGCTAATGAAGCGGAGAACATAATGTACTGTCAATCACAGTAACAGTAAACACACTACAGTCGTCTCTGTGTGTGGTTTATAATTTTGTAAATTACACTTTGGTTAAAATATAAATCTCTCATGGCCGATTCCATAGACTCTCAGAATGGAATGCAAAATTGTTGCCAAACGAGATTAAGCGGAACACAAAAGACACAAAATCCATAATGTAAAGAATCAGTTACTAACTAATTCATTCTTTATTTGACACATATGAAAGGGCATCTACTGTGAATCACTTGCTGGAGACTAGGGGTGAAGGAAACATACACACGCCTTTTCTTGGGAAACAGACACTCCTGTGGAGAGAACTCCACAGAGAGAACTGGCCAGGAGAACACCAAGAGCCTTGGAGTGGTAGGGCACACCTTCAGTCACACCACTGGGGACGCAGAGGCAAGTGGATCTCTGAGTTCCAAGACAGATAGGGCTACACAGGGAAACCCTGTCTTAATAAAATAAAATAAAATAAAATAAAATAAAATAGAAAATAAATGAG
>NW_022196905.1:256273313-256280862 GCF_008632895.1 Mastomys coucha
GAAGAAGAAGAAGAAGAAGAAGAAGAAGAAGAAGAAGAAGAAGAAGAAGAAGAAGGAGAAGAGGAAGGGGAAGGGGAAGGGGGAGGGAAGGGGAAGAGGAAGAAGGAGAAGGAGAAGAAGAGGAAGAATGAGGAGAAGAGGAAGAGGAAGAAGAGGAGGAGGAGGAAGAAGAGGACAAAGAAGAAGAAGAAGAAGAAGAAGAAGAAGAAGAAGAAGAAGAAGAAGAAGAAGAAGAAGAAGAAGAAGAAGAGGAGGAGGAGGAGGAGGAGGAGGAGGAGGAAGAGGAAGAGGAGGAGGAAGAGGAAGAGGAAGAAGAAGAAGACAAAGAAGAAGAAGAAGAAGAAGAAGAAGAAGAAGAAGAAGAAGAAGAAGAAGAAGAAGAAGAAGAAGAAGAAGAAGAAAAGAAGAGGAGGAGGAAGAAGAAGAGAAGCAGAAGCAGGAGTTATAGTGCCAAGGGCTTTATCTGAATCATTTGAAACTGTGGGAAATGTAAATTCTCACTTTTTGTTTTCACTGTTTGTTTCAAAGTAAATTCTCACTTTGTGTTTGCTTTAACAAGCTCCCCAGATGATAGTGATGGCTGGGCAGTGTGGTGAACTGTCGTGCCGTGAATGCATAGACACACAGCTGCCTTGCATAACTGAGCATGCTCAGGTGAGTTGTTTGGATTGACTGCGAATGGTTCCTGAAAGAGGAACCACAGAGGACAGCTGGGGACATCTGCCCAGCATATCTGAGGAGCAGAAAGAAGCCTGCAGTGATAGAATGTAGCTGCTGCTGGTGGACATGGCTCGGCTGCACACACAATCCCTTGGAGGTTCTGTTAGGATGAAGGCTCTAGTAGTCCTGTGGGGGATGAGAGTCTGCATTTTAACAGTCCCCAGTGGCGACATTGCTTCTGGATTATGGGCCATTATTTTATTATTTTATTTAGACAGGGTTTCTATGTAGCCAGAGTAGCCAGAGAACATTGCCATTATGAGCGGCCATTACTACTAAGATCTGTGGGTATAAGATGAGTGGTTTGGACTTATTTCAAATTTTCTGCCTTAATTCATTGAGCTACATCTTCAATAGGACTTCATTCAGTGATGAGACATGGATGATATTATGTGACCTTTGAGTTACAATGGCTGAGGTTTAAAAGGAGAGTGATTTCCTTCTTTCCTTCCTTCTGTACATATCTGAGTGTGTGTGTGTGTGCATGCATGTGTCTGTATGTCTGTATCTGTGTATCTGAGTGTGTGTACATGCATGTGTGTCTGTATGTCTGTATCTGTGTATCTGAGTGTGTGTACATGCATGTGTGTCTGTATGTCCGTGTATCTGAGTGTGTGTGTGCATGCGTGTGTGTGTGTGTGTATGCATGCATGTATGTCTGTATGTCTGTATCTGTGTATCTGAGTGTGTGTACATGCACGTGTGTCTGTATGTCTGTGTATCTGAGTGTGTGTGTGCATGCGCGTGTGTGTGTGTGTGTGTGTCTGTGTGTAACACAGGGAGGTCAGAAGAAAGCATTGGGTCACCCACAGCTGGAGTTACAGACAGTTGTAAGCTACCTGATGTGGGTGCAGGGAACTGAACTCAGGTTTTCTAAAAGAACAGCAAGGGCTTTTAATTGCTGAGCCACCTCTCCAGCTCCAGGGAGTCATGCACTTTAGGGCTGAGTGGCAGAACCTAGCCCGGAGTGGTTTGTCTTGACCTCAAGAGGGAGAAGGCTTTGTTGCTTTAAAGCACAGTTCTTCTTCGCTCAGCTAGTCAGGTCTTGTATTGCATGTGTGTGTGCATGTGTGTGTGCATGTGTGTGTGCACACATACCATGTGGAGGTCAGAGGACAATTTGTGGGAGTCAGTTTTCTCCTTCCACTGTGTGGTTTCTGGGACTTGGTGACAGTCACCTGTACCTGCTAAGCTGGCTTCCTGACCTGCAGTAGGTCCTTCTTGCTATCTTTTGCCTTGGGTTTTTTTTTTTTTTTTCTCTCCCTTGATTGAGTCTTGCCTGGTGATGTCTAACCCTCAAATTTCTTCCAAGTTCTAGTTTCTTGCTAGCGTACCAGACTGTGGGTGTCAGGGTTTGCTTCCCGTCTGGTCTCTCCTTTTTGGGTAACAAGGCCTTGCAGTCAGTATGAGGGACATTCCTTGGCTGGAGCCACGACCTCAGACCCGTCCCACAGACTATGATCTACCCCAACTATTTTGGACTCATGGTGGGCCCTCATGAATTTCTGTCATGTTTGATGTCCTGACTGTAGATCTCATGGCATATGACAAACGTGTGCCCTGATAATATTTTATGTCACTGGGCTTGCTTTTTCTACCCTGCTAAAAGGAAGGCCCTTCTCAAACACGGTACCAGGAAAACCTGTGAGTTGGGAACCTTGCTCTCTGCTGCCCTCTCCTGGCTCTCGAGTCTTTGCCCTACTTTATAGTAGTCTCTCCCCTTCCACATTCCTTCTTTCTTTTTCCCATGACTCCAACACTTGTTGAGTATGCACTACACTTGTTGAGTATGCACTATCTGCTAAAAACTACCCCAGAGCTTGGGGTACAAAGCTGAATAACCCGAGTTTCCTTTCTTTTTCTGTACCTCCCTGTCTAAGGGGGAAAGTGGGTAGGTGCTGATTAGAATAGTAGAACAGCAGAGAGACAGAGAAAGATGGATGGGCACAAGGAGAAAATAAATGTTTACATTACTGGTGTGAACCAAGGGAGGCTCCCAAGGGAGGCATAAGGAGGTCAGCCAGGAGTGGCCAGGTGGCTGGAGCCTTGGATCTGTAGACAAGTTAGGATAGAGAGGATATCAGAAATTACGTTTTGGTGGATTTAAGAATGAGCCATCCAGGGTGAGGCAGGACAAGGGGCATAGGCCATTTACATTCACTTACGTTCACACCATCTCTGCCTAAGACTTAAACACTGGGATCTTTTTTTTAAATAGCCATTCCGCCTTGTATTTAAGTTCATAAGTATCCAAGAAAAATAAGCATCACAATTTCATTATTTAAATTTGAGCTAAGAAAAAGAATGAAATAAGGCTCTCTCTCTTATCCTTTCTCTGTCCCTATGTCTCTGTCTCTGTCTGTCTCTCTGTCTCTCCCTGTTTCTCTGTCTCTGTCTCTCTGTCTTGGTCTCTCTCTCTCTCTGTCTCTCTCTCTCACATTCCTCCCCCCCCTCTCTCTCTCTCTCACACACACACACACACACACACACACACACACACCATGATGTTCTTGGTCTCTAAAAAGCTGAGGAGTTCTGTATTTTCACTCCAGCGTTATTTGAAATTTATGTGCCACGTACCAAATAATAACAGCAAGCGTATTATATCCAGGAAGAGGTTTTGTTCTTGTTGCTGTGGGAAAAAAAAAAAAAGAAATGAGCTCACTAACACTTCACCCCCCAATTATGCCGCTCTTTCAACAGAGTAGTGCTCATCAAGGTAACTGACAGCCTCGATTGTTATTTGTAAAAAGTTGACATCCAGGCTGGGCATCCTGCCTGCAGAATAGTGGGGGCTGAGGATGAATGGAAAGTTAATGAGCCCCTCTACCCCTCCCCTAAGCAAGCCCCCCCCTCCCAGCACAAAAGGCAATCAACTGCATCAGGCTTAGTAACACAGAGAGAAGCACTGGAACTCCAGGGAAGATGAAGTCATCGTGTTCCTACCTGGATTAAAAAAAAAAAATGAAGATGTGTTTCCTGCTTATCCGTCTAAGGAGTGTATGTCTTGTCATATAGTTCCATCAGTTCCTTCTGGCCTCACCTTGCTCCTCTCATACAATCTGGTCCACAGTAGGTGCTTCCAAAAAAAATGTTAGTGTAATTGAGCAGAGTTTTATTGCCCATTGCATGGAAGCATGATTGTTATGCCTTCGCGGCTGGAGATCCCAGGAAAGGAATTGCTTAGCTGAGCATTCCGATGCCCATGCAAAGCTGTCACAAGCATGCCAGAGAGACCCCGTGTCTTCTTACTCCTTTCTTCCCTGCCTGTGGGTCTCAGGCTGCTCTGCGCTCCTGACAGGCTGGTTGTGTGATTCAGCCAGCCCTTCCTTCCTCTTTCTGGACCCCCTAACTCCATTTTTTTTCTTACAGCACTTAAAATGAAGTTGGTTCCTCTCTGTGTGGTTTGTTCTCTCTTTTTAAACCTGAGCCACGATGTGCTGGGTCTCTAAAAAGCTGGCAAGTGAAGCCAAGGCTTTGATCTTGCTAGATGTACTGCCATGACAGAGTACTCAAGAAGGCAACTTGAGGGAAGAAGAATTATTTTGGATCATGGTTTTAAGCATACCACCCATCATGTAGGTGAGAGAATGTGTCAGGAGTGCCTTACCACTTCACCTTGATAGGACAGGGAGCTGAGAAAATCCTGGGTGGCAAAAGGACCCGAGTAATACCCCGGAAGCCCACCCTCTAGCATCCAGATTCCTCCTTCTGAATCCTACCTCCTGATGTCCCCACCACCTCTAAAATCAACAATCCAGCTAGAACCTAGGTATTTAAACCATTGAATCCTGAAAGTCTGTGTGTATGTGTGGGTAGGGTAGTGCATTCTACATTCAAACCATAACACTGGGCTGGCTCTCTACTGTTGAGTTATAATCATGACCCTTCTGAAATGGTTCACTGATGACTCCGTGGTGTTAAAGTTGGAACATAAAGAAAGATATGTCGTAGGAAACCATAGCTCAATTATTTACATCTTCTGAAAATTGAGCTTCATTGAAGTAAATATGGTAGTAATCAAAGACAGGAATCCCATGCAAGCTCTGTATCCCAGTTGGCAGGGTAAGGAAACAGAATTGAGGGGGTGGAGTTTATACTCAGAGAGTCTCTTAGATGTCTACTGTCATGGAGAGTGGCATTAGAGGATTGATAGAACTCATGCATTCAAAATTTTTTTTATGAATGATGTATTTGTTCAGCCACAAGAAATAGATATGCACATTCAATGATGACATAAAAACTTAGCTTTTATTTTTCTTACACAAAACATTGCTTTGGTGCAGTGGCTCAAAAAAATATCAGGAGCCACTGTCACTTCAATTCTTTACCTGTTGCTTATTGCTTTCCCCCTTGGGCTACCATCTGTCTACTAAAGTCTAGATCCAGCCTTTCTTAGCTGCTCATTGTCTCATGGTTACAAGAAGGCTGCCTAAGCATTCTGTATCATGACCACATCCAGTGGAGTAGAATAGGGACAATCAACCGAATGTTACAATTGTAACATATTGTAACATATTACTACCTTTGTTCCTTGTATGTGGGTACTGAATTAAATCAGATGTTACCCTGATGCCTTCCTCTTATATGTCTTTAGCCAGAACTCGGTTCATAGGGCAACTCCCAAACAGAGAAGCAGAGAAAGTGAGGAGCTGGTCATCCACTGCCATGGACAGCCCAAGATGGGCCGTTACAAGGAAGGGGCAGGGAGACATTGACAGGTAATGAATGCTGTTTGCTTCAGATAGTAAAGCACAGAGGTACTCAACCCTAGCCGAGGACATACTCTAAACAACATCCAAATGCTCGGATGATACACAAGGGTCGTATTTAGGTTACTATGCCCTTATGCCTAATAACCTGGAAAAATGAAAAATAGGTCAAGTTTGACTCATTTTTACTATTCTGGCTACTGGCTCTGAGAAGAATCTTACCATTTGCGTTGATATTTATTTTTAACCCACTATAATTCTAATTTTTAACAGTATTTAGCTTCACAGGGTGTTTTTAGTATTTTGAATCCTCCAAGGATTTTTTTGACTAGCATGGTAATAGTAGTACTTGGGAGGCAGAGGTGGTGTGTTTGAGATGAACTTGAGCTAGCAAATTTGAAGTCAGCCTGAGGCTAGCTAGTGAGCTCCCATCTCAAAACCAAAACCAAACCAGAATACAACAAAACACAAACCACACATACATATACACACACACACACCTACCTCACACCACACAAACAGACATTCCCAGAGTCGTAGTCATCATTAGCTCTGCACTGAGAGGCAAAATTATGTTCAGATACTATTAGACGGCTCGCCTGCTACTCCAGTGACTAATACACCTGCCAGCTCCCAGTGGAGGAACCCAACCAGTGTCGTAGTAAAGTCAGGCCTGCCAGAATCCTTCACAGGTCCGCAGAGACTTGAACAGGGGAAATGACTACTCTGCATTCTTCAAAAGATTTTCCTGTCCCCAGCAAGATAGTGAAATGCAATGGCAGGTAGAGGCTTTAGGTACTTAGGGAAACACAGGAAGTTTTCAGCATCCTCCTCACAAACACGTAAGAATATCTACTTGCTTCCCTCACCGTCTCTTCCACTCAGGAGCTGATCACACTGGAGTCTGAGAGCCCCTCATCTTGTAGATCGTCTATTTCAATCTGTGGCTTTAGGCGAGGAAAAAAATGCCAATACATTTGTGTGTGTGTGTGTGTGTGTGTGTGTGTGTGTATCCAAACTTAATGGTTTCTCTCAATGTGAACAAAACTTAAGGCTGTGATCATGAATGGTTTTCTAGTGGGAACCACATAGCAGCTCTGTGAAGAGTGTGAAGTTGGGCATTAATCAAAATGGTCTCCAGATTTTATATATAAAACTTGTGCAAAAAGCCAAAACATATAAATTTGAACAAGATTCTCTGGGTTCTGTTACCAGAGGGATGGAACGCATTCTAGCTTCCCTAATTACATCCTGCCATTCGGGCATCCGTCAGCATGGATTTACACATTCCATCCACATTCTTTCATTGAGTGTTTTTCTCTTAATAGCAGAGCACAGGATGGACCAGTTTGAAGTCAATGAGTGTCTGATTGAAGCTAATGACATCACTTTCTATAGGCCTAACGATGTCTGTCTTTGTCTCAGTTGTATTGAGTTAATGAGATCCATTGCTACTTATTGGTATCAGCATATTTGACATTTTTGTAAATTCTTCCTCCACTCAGTTTTACACCTAGTAGGAGCAAAATAGCACTGATATAATTGCACAAATATTCCTCTTCAAGGATGGGGTGCTGTTAAAATTGGTTGACCAGCTGCTTGGTTGGCCAACAATGTTATTATGAAGTAGCCAGTCATCTACAGAGTTAAACCAGGGCCATGAATTCGGGTTGTCAAGTATCAACATATGGATGGCTCAGAAAGCATGAAGGAAGACCCGTGTTACACTGATACAGGTGGCCCCAGTCATTTATGTGTGTTCGAAGACTGGTACCAAGATCAAGAGCAATTAGCCTCAAATTAATGTTTACTGGTCCATTCATCAAGGAATAGAACATCTACACTGTGTCTGTGTATGGGTATGTGCACATGTATGCAGGTGACCAGGGAGGCCAGGAGAGGGCGTCACACCCCTGGAGCTGGAGTTATACAGCCAGTTGTGTGCTGAGAACTGAACTCAGGTTCTCTGGAAATGGAGCAAGCATGTATGTATATTGTGCAGGTGTGAGTCTGCTTGTGTCTCTCCAACATGTGTCTGGAGGTCAGAAGACAACATTTGGGAGGCAGTAATCTCTTCTGAGAGGCAGGGTCTTTCTGGCTATTGCTGCCTGGCTCTT
>NW_022196905.1:256280872-256282866 GCF_008632895.1 Mastomys coucha
AGTCTCTCAGGGCTGAGCAGGATGATGAGTGTCGCATCTCGGATCTCCTGTGGTCTGAAGAATAACCATTCTGAGCCGGGAGTCTGTCAAAGCAGGAACTTGTTTTATTGTATCAATCTTTTCTTTATAAAGGGCTGAGAGAGGAGGTGGAGTTTTTTGCTGAGGTGAGATGACTTGGGGTTGGGGCAAGTTGACGAAGGGTATGGGGTGACTGACATAGCCAACAAAGTTACTCTATGTCAGCAGTAGCTAGGCAAAGGCAGGTTTAAGCAGGTCTTGCTGAGTCACTCCAGTACAGAAGTGACTGGAGCCAGGCTTGGGTTTGTCCTCAAGGCCCAAACCAGGGCCAAATGGGGCTCAACATCTGTACTACACATTTCTAGTGAATGTTTGGCTGATTCTCCCATTCCTACCTCTTATGCCTTAGGTACGCTGGAATAATCAGGCTCTGGGGACTGAACTTAGGTCTTCAGGCTTGCATAGCAAGTGCTTTAACCTGGTAAGCCATTTCTCTAGTCCCTCTGAGCTAGTGATATAATGGACTTGTAAGATAATGTTCTGGGTGGCACTGCTTCCTGACTCTGAGCCTTTAAGAACAAATTCTGTGACAGACTCCAATGTGGATTTCATTTTTTTATTCCATTTTGGCTTCCTGTTTGGTAGTGGCTGTTATGATCCTGCTTTTGGAAGGGGATTTCTGGTCGCAACATCTGCCCCGAGTTCTTCCCTTGTCTGGGGACAGAAGCCAGGCCATTTCAGGGTCTAGGCATGCTGCTGAATGTGACTGTATTATTCTGTGATGTGGATGAGGTGTCTTGGATGAATCTCTACTGGCAAACATGTCTAGACCTTGCATCTGACATCAAAATTGAGCACTAATCAGATCTACCCCATAGTTTGTGAAGTGGCATAGAAAGCGAGTTTGCTCTGCGAGAGCCAAGCTCTTGAAAGTCGACACCCAAGCAGTTGTGTGCAAGATGCCTGTTACAAATCTGTCTTTGCCAATGGAGATAGCAGAAGCAGAGGTATGTAGAGTGAAAAGCCAGCTGTGAAGTAGGCCTGGCAATGCTCCATGGATGCTCTGGCTATTCATGCCTTCTGAGTTGATCCTGAATGGGCAGACACTTATACACATTTATACTACACTCCTATGACTCACAGAGAATAAGCTGTCTGAAGAAGAAAGTGCCTTTGGGCCGGGATGGGGTGTGGGGGTGGTACTGATTCATACCTTGTTGGAGTTGCTGACTAGAGGAACAAGCCATCCCTCAAAGAGCTGACAGTTAATCTTTATATGATAAAAGTTCTCAGTAGAGGGCAGAGAGCTGGCTCAGTGAAGAGTGCATGTTGTTTTCTCAGAGGCCCCAAGTTCAGTTCCTGGCACCCTCTTTGGGTGGCTAACTATCCCCTGAAACTCCAGCTCCAGGGGATCTGACCTTTGATGGTCTCTGCAGCAACTGCACTCACTTAGATAAAAACTATAAATAAATGTTCAAAATAATCTTGGCAAAATAGGAATAGAGGGGGAGCTTCTTCAGCTTGATAGAGAACATCATCAACACCTGCAGCCAGTATCATACTGGATAGTGAGAATGGATGCTTGTACCCAAGTCTGAGAACCAAGCAAGGCAATCTTACCATCCACAGTCAATTTTTTCTTAAAATAAAAGGTATTTATCTTTGGTTGTATGTATGTATGTGTGTGTGTATATGTATGTATGTATGTATGTGTGTATGTGTGTATGTATGTATATATGTGTGTGTATGTATGTATGCATGCATGTATGTGTGTATGTATGTATGTGTGTATGTATGTATGTACATATGTGTATGTGTGTGTATGTATGTGTGTATGTGTGTATGTATATATATGTGTGTGTATGTATGTATGCATGTATGTATGTATGTGTGTATGTATATATGTACATATGTATATGTGTGTATGTATGTATGTATATGTGTGTGTATGTATGTATGTAGGTATATATATATAT
>NW_022196905.1:256282876-256305502 GCF_008632895.1 Mastomys coucha
ATATATATATATGCGTGTATCTGTGTATATGTGCATATGTATGTAGGTGTCTAGGGAGGCCAGAAGAGGGTGATAGATTTCTTGGAGCTGGAGTTACAGGCAGTTGTGAGCTGGGAACTAAATTCAGATTCCCTGGAAATGCAGCAAATGTTCCTATCTAACAAGTCCCCTCTCCAGCCTTGTGATTTGAAATGTATGTATGCCTCTACATAAATAAATGTGTGTTGGCTTTATCCATAATCAGCCCAAACTGGCAGCTGTTGCGTGTAGTTTTAAAAAAACTACCGCTTTTGCTTGAGATCAGTCTGTGCTCTGGATCCTCCTGGCTTCCCCTTTGTCCTTCCCAGGTTAGCTCCAGAAGGAGTCAAGTTACCAGATCCTAGCTGAGACCCTTGTATTTGAGGACACACACACACACACACACACACACACACACACACACACAGCTTGTCACTTTCTATCTTGCCTTCTAGGCACAATTGCTGGGACAGATATCCCCTACCTGGAAAAGCACGCCCTTACTAATTATTATCTCCATCTCTCCTTTTGCTCTAGACTTAGTGGCTTGTTTCACCTAGCCCCTGCCAAACATGCCCTGCCTCCTCCACTCCCCACCCCCAGGCCTTACATGGTGGTTGTGTTTTCCTTCCTCCAAAGCATGGCAGACAACCCCTCTCCCTTCCTTGCATCTGACTTTTCCTCCTGGGACCTGGAAGTCCCACCTGTATCTTCCATCCAGTAATTGCCCCCCCCCCCGCCTTCTTTATTGACAAATCGAGAACCAATTGGGGAATGAGACTTTAACATCAGGCCCTTCCTCTACAGGAAGCAACTAAAGTATCCTTCAGTAGGTGAGTAGATGAACCATTGTTAATTTACTCAATGGAATATTAGTCAGTGGGGAACTAATGAGCCACCAAGCTGCAAGAAAGTCATGGGTGAGTCTTAAGTGCTTGTTGCCAAGTGAAGGAGGGCCATCTAAAAAGGCTACACATTATCTGATTTCAATTAGATGACCTTGTGGAAAAAGTAAACTATATAGACAAATATCTAAGTAGTTTGCCAGGGATTGGAAGGTGATGGGGGTGTTGAGTAGGTGAAGGGTAGAGACATTTTAGAATAATAAATCTATTCTGGCCAGGCAGTGGTAGCACACGCCTTTAATCCCAGCACTTGGGAGGCAGAGGCAGGTGAATTTCTGAGTTTGAAGCCAGCCTGGTCTACAGAGTGAGTTCCAGGACAGCCAGGCCTACACAGAGAAACCCTGTCTTGAAAAACAAAAACAAACAAACAAACAAAATCTATTCTGAAAATTATTGTGCTGTCCTCTGTAGAACCAGGGGCTCCATGGGTCTCTGGTCTAACCATAAATGACCAAAATGTTACAACTCTCAGACGGGAAGGAAGCTTGCGCAGGGCAGGTAGCAGGGGCCCCAGCTCTTTCCTGTTACCATGGCAGCACCAATGCTAGTACCAATGCCAGTGGCAGGGGTGGTGGCAGCAGCGGGGTGGTAGGCAATGGGTGACTGCAGGTGGCTGCAAAAGACAGCAGTGGCAGGAATGTCAGGGGTGTGAGGCCAGCCTTCCAGGCGAATCTGAGGTCCGGAGATTAATGCTTCAGGAGAGAGCCTCTTCCCCAGTGTGTTACAGCTCGGTAAATCAGCCACTCTCAGATGATGTTTGGTTAAATAATTTGTACACCCTATTCCTCGTGGATAGGGACTTTGTAAACATTGAGGAGTAGGGTGGGATCTAGGGTAGATGGTGGCTCAGTTTGAGGCAGTAGTGATGCTCTGTTAGCATGAGGAAGGACTTCAGGTATTCTCTCTGTGTGACTGATTGCCATGGTCCTCTCAGTGTGGTGTCATGGTTATATGTTCCAGGGCGGGCAGAGTTTGGCAGGGAGCTAGCCCTCTGCCTACCGTACTCAGTTCTGAGTTTCACGGGGTTTGAGCTCATTCAGCCTCACCAGTTCTGTCTGGTACCATGGTCCACTTGCCCCACATTATTGTATTTTTATTTTCCACTGCATGTATTTATTTTCTGTGTATTTACATGCCCATATGCCACAGCATGCACGTGAACATCAGGAGACAGCTGGCTGCAGTCAGTTTTTTTTTTCTTCTACCATGTGGATGTCTGGGTCCCAGGGATCGAACTCAGGTTGTCAGGCTTGGTGGCATGGACCTTTAGCCCCTGAGCCATCTCACCAACCCCATTACTGTAATTGTGACAGATAATATTATGCATTTGTCAAAACCCATTGAACTTTACTACAACAAAGAATGAACCTTAATATATGCAAATTAAAAAGTCATTTAGAAATCCCAGGGTGAAGCACGGACAGAGACAAAGCCATCTAACTTTATTATAAATATATGAAGCAGCGTCCCTGGATGGGGGGTTGTCAGAGCAAGAGAATGACCTAAGCAGGTTTGGACACGAGTGGAATCTCTAAGAAGTAAGCCAGAACAAGCTGTTCCTGGGTGCTTTATTCTGCTTGATAAACTTGCCTCTCACAGAAGAATGGGTTATGAACAATGTTGATGGCCATAAACATTTATATATTGGAATCGAATGGTTAAGTCAGTGTAGGACCTAGGTTTCTCCCTAGAACAGTATGAATTTACTGATGAGCAAGGAGAAGGGACAGGCGTGATTCATATAATAAACAACTAGAGTATCAATATCAACCCATGTTTACAGTAACACAGCACTGTGGTTTGGATGTGCATCTCTAAAGGGCCCACACATTAGAGGCTCGGTCCCTTGCCTCTGCAACCATTAAAAGTTGGGTCCAGTGGAAGCTTTCAGAAGCTTTGAGGGCAATGAGGCCCCAGTTCTTCTTCTTCCTTGTTTTTTGTTCCTGCATGAGGGAAGTGGTTTTGCTCTGCCTGTGTTTCAGCCTTGCACAAAAGCACCAGGGCCAACTGATCATGAGCTGGAACCTCATGAGCTAAAACCAGAGCTTCAATAGCCCTTTCTCTCCGCATTCTGACCATTTTATTAAGCCTTTGCTATATTGATAGAACTCTGAGTAACCATTGTAGATATAGATGCTATATATGAATACATGCTTATAGATGCCTGCATGTCTCATTAGTGTCACATGACATTGCCCTGCTTGGTTAGCTGTGTGAATCTGGTAACAACCAAGTAACGTTCAATATACTTGATATTCACATTATGGTTTTAATAACACTCCTTGGGGGAAGACACATGGTCTTCTTGGAGTCTAAGACTTGGGGCAGGAAACACACCAGGTACACTCAGGTACAGGTATCTTGTGTGCCAGAAAGGCCTCAAAACAAAGGCACAGTGATGGGAGCCGGTTAAGGGATAACCAGATTCAGCTGGAGATTCCAGTGGCCAGATGTGGAGAAAGTATCCATGTGTTCATATTGATGTATATAAATGACTGGATAATATGAAGTAGCTGAGGGATAGAACACATCTAGATCTATTCTAGATGCTATTCTATGTAGAAAAAATAATTGGTGCAAGTACTCCATTTTTAAGGAGCTAGAGAGTGAGTGATTCCTTCTCCTTTTAGTGTAGGCCTGTTCCAGAGAGCAGCATAGACACAGGGTTACAAAGTATCTATCCTTGTTTGCTTCTCTGTTGCTATGATAAAGGCCAGTACTAAAAGTAACTTGAGAAGAGAGTTTATTAGGCCTTATAGCTTATAGTCTGTCATTGTGCGAACTCGGGGCAGGAACCTGGGAGGAACAGAAACAGACCATGGAAGAATGCTCACTGGCTTGTTCCTCATGGCTTGCTCTGTTTGCTTTCTTAATAAACTATTACCTAGGAACGCTTGTCCAGATGTGGCCCCACCCACAGTGGGCTAGCCTTCCTGCATCAACCATCTGTTACGAAAATGCCCTTACCCAGACCAGCCTTAGTGGCGCATGCCTTTAATCCCAGAATTTGGGAGGCAGAGGCAGGCAGATCATGAATTCAAGGCCAGCCTGGTCTACATAGAGGGTTCCAGGACAGCCAGGGCTACGCAGAGAGAACCTGTAACAAGGCAAAGAAACAAAAACCCCAAAAGCATCAACCAACCAACCAACCAACCAACCAACCAACCAACCAACCGACCAACCAAGCCCCCAGCTTCCCATAGGCCAATCTGATATGGAGGTTTTCTGTCAATTGAGTTTCCCTCTTCTTGGATGACCTTAACTTGTGTTGAGTTGACAACAACAACAACAACAACAACAACAACAACAACAACCTAAAGGGTATAGTCACCCTGCACTGAGAAACCTGATGCACATGACCTCAGTGAGGTGATTAAGGTCCATTTACCAGTGGTGAGTCACATTGGTGTATACCTTTGCTCTGATGTGAGAAAAACAGTTCTTTGCGTATGTGGCCATACTTTCCAAATCCCGAACTACTCCTGAGGAAAAATATCACACAAACTCCAACTGCAGGACATTTTATAACATACCTGGACAGAGCTTTGAAATGGCTAGTCTTTAAAAACAAGAAAGTACTAGCAAACAGCCATCATTAAGAGGAGCCTAAAGAGACGTGCTGTATGAAGGCATTGTGGTACCTTGGAATCGTGGAACAGTGAGAAAGCAAAGCTAAGCCATGCCCAATAAAGTGCAGGCTGTAGGTTTTAATAATAAGTGGATATGGGTTCTTTAATTGTGACTGATGGACCACACTAGTGGACGAGGCCAATAATAGAAAATTGATGGTAATGTTTGTGAGAACCTGCTATGCCATCTTTGCAATTGTTCTGTAAATCTCATGTTATTTTTTAAAAATGGAATTTTGTTTTCAATTAAAATATGTCTTCAGACATTGTGCCAGGCACTGCGATGGGTAAGGCATGACCATGTCCTCAGGGAGCTCAGCCTTATGAGTTCACAGGCATGTGAAAATAAATTTAATATTGAGCATAGTCACTCCCCGGCAAAAGGGCTTTGGAAGCTGACAGTTTTAGATGAGGTCTTGAAGCTTCTATTCTCTATCACAAGAATTACTCAGTGTTCTTCCTGAGATTCTTGTAAAACCTCTGACGTGGGGAGGACTAGACTGCAGAGTTTCTGCGCCTCCTTCCCTCCAAAGGGTTCTCTTAGCTTGGCTCTTTGTCAGCTTCAAAATGGTGCTCATCATGATCTCCTCCTCCTCTTCCTCTTCCTCCTCCTCCTCCTCCTCTTACTCCTCCTCCTCCTCCTCTTCCTCCTCCTCTTCCTCCTCTTCCTCCTCCTCCTTCTCCTCTTCCTCCTCCTCTTCATTCTTCTTTGTTTCCTCCTCCTTATTCTCCTCCCTTCCTCTTTCTGCAGCAGCAGCTGCTGCTTCTGTTTCTTCCTACTCCTCCCATCTCTCTCTCTCTCTCTCTGCCTCTCTTTCACTGACCCTCAGCCTATTGAAGTTGAAAGATATGGTAGATGTTTGTTTATGAATCTTAAATACCAAAATAAGTTAAGATTGTACATTCAACATGCTATTTGTTCAATGACCTTGGCCATTGTACCACAGAGTGCAGACTCCAGCTCCCTGCCATGTGGTTGTTAATCCTCTTACACTTTCTTCTATGCCTGGAATACTCTGGCTCATTTCTTCTGTAGAAAAGTCTACCTCTGTCTTTATTTCTTGTTCTCCTCGTGAGGCAGGTTTGAGGTCTCCCATTTTTTTTTTTCACAGAAAGCAGTCTAGCGAAGTATGTTTCTTAATATAGATTTTTTTTTTTTTAAATGACAGGATTAAAAAAAATCCTCTCAGGTGCTAGTTGTTAAAAATAGTATTCTTCTGCTATTCCAGGGTAGATATTTCAAGTTAAAAGAAAAGAAAAAACTGTTAAGCAGGTACAAGTGAGCATTATCCGTGTCAAACTGTTGAACATAAAAGGCAGTGGTGGGGTTGGTACTGGAAGAGGGTGCAGGGGAGCAATTTTGAGCTTTTTATTGGAGGATCTTGCTTCGGAGGAGGGGCAGCTTACCTGCTTTCCTTTGGTCCCCTGAAATACCACGTAATGGCAGCCGGTTTTTCAATTTTGTCTGTTGTTCAAGATCAGCTCTTCCTCGATGCTTGCCTTAGTTTCACCAAAAATCTTTGTCCACTTCTCTCCCATTGAGCTTTGTCCAGGATAGTGGTGCCATTGCCGTCCAAGTTAATGCATCACTGATTGTGTGGTGGGCTTCACTCAAAGGGCCACTGTGGTGTCCTTTGGTGTCTCGCAAGCCTGGGTTCTTCATCTCCATCCTATGGTGATGTGCAAGCCTGCGGTTTTCTGTATCTTCCTGTGCTCTGACTCCTTCCTTTTCCTGTTATGGGAGAGCCAGCCTTCCGAGTATAAATCCTGGTTTGAGAGAAAGTCATAATATAGAGTAGTCATGACTCTTTTCGTTGCAAACCGTAAAACCCAATTTCAACTCCCTTAATAAAATAGAGCCTGGATAGTGGGGGAGCTCCGCAAGGGCAGGGAGGGCCAAGGCCTTCACTATGCCCAGCTTCTTTCAGCCAACAAGATAGGCCCCACTTACCTGCTTACCATCCTGGCTCAGGATCTCCTAAAGGACCTCTGTAAGCTTTCTATATCAGTACCAGCAGAGAGCCAGGGCAGCCCGCTAGGAGCTGCAGGTTCTGTCCTTGGACAGGTTATCACTGTTTGGGCAATGGAAATGTAGTTGGCTTGGATTAGGTCCTTGTCCTATCTGAAGAGCATAGACTGGGGCGGGGGAGAGTGTCAGGCTCACATTGACAGGAGTGGCTCTATAGGTAACAAGACAGTCAATGTCCACTCTGTAAAGATGCCAGTTTCTTTTATAGTGGGACAAAGAGAAAGAAAATTCCTGGGTGCACACTAAGAAGAAGGAGGGAGGGGCCTCAGGAGATTGAAGCTTTTTCTCTTTAGGACTACTTAGCCTGAGCATCTTTCTCAGAAGGATAAGGTGAGGTGAATCACATCATCGTAGTACTTTGGAGGCTGAAGCAGGAGGATTGCCATGAGCTACAGGGTAGGACCCGAGAAGGCAACTTAACCAGGGTAGGCAGATGGACTGTGTGATGCATAACCACGAGATCTGGAGACACTGGAATATCTTCAGAGATCAGTGGACACTCACTGAAGGCTGGGCTCTCAGCTGGACCTGAGATCTGAGCAAGGACAGGTACATTATTTTCATAGTTTGTGCACCATCCTATGTTGAATTCTCAGTCACCAGGCTTTGCATTCTGTGCCTTGTAGCATCTCAAAGCTGGCTGTGACTGGTAGCGCTCTCTCTGCCAGTTCCACATGTCTGAAAAGGAGCATGAAAAGGTTTTTATTCCTCTCCTGCCTGCGAGGTTGGAAGTCCCACCTCCTGGGAGCTCTTCCTAGTTCTGAGTAAGAAACTGGCTGAAGTGGTGGCATAGGCGAGTCCTTTTTTCCTCTTCTTTCTATCAACGATTGCAGTGGGTTACAAAATGGAACCCAGCAGGCATGGTAGGGCTTGCTTCTATTTCAAAAGTACCAGTACATTCTGAGGCCAAAGACCATCTTTAGAGAGTACACTGTAACGAGTGTTGTCAGTACGTTTTGGAGCTGCAAGCCTTGGCAGGGATTCAGGAGCAAGCTGATGCCCCTTTATTTCCAGTTCCAATCATGGTCCTGCAGAGTCCATCAGAGTCCAGCTGGGGCCTCTTTTTTCATGTTCAGACAAAGCTAGAAGCCATCATTCAGCCAACTTTTATGGAGGGGTTTCTGCCTTCTGGGCCTGGGACAGGGTTGGGTTGGAGCTCTCTACATCCTGGTTGCAGAGAACTTACAATCTAGGCCCAGACACTCATAAGTCACCCATGGCCAACAGGGCAATGGATAAGGGCAGAGCTTGGAGGGAGAGAGAAGGTAATGTCTTGGCTGGGAGGAGAAACATTTGTGTTTTGAGGTAAGGGTGAGTGTCAGATTGGGGCGAGGGGGAAAGAAAGGAGGAGGGCCATTATTTTGTTATTGGGGCATATCAGTTATCTCCTTGGAATATAAAGAGAAACATAAAATCGACCAGAAAAGAGTCCATTTTACCAAATCTCAGAACAATGAGTGCTCCCTAGCCCCTGAGCCAGGAATGAATTAAGATTTACCTAAAAGAGTTTGGTTTGAAAAAGCACAAGAAATGAAAACCTCCTTTCCTTTATCAACCAGCTCCCAGGTTTATATTTCATTTCCTCTTTATACAAGAAACCCTGTCCACTCAAAGAATGAGAGGACCAACAGAATGTGAACTTGACGAATAAGATCTCTGCCCATAGTAGGAATAGTGGTGTGTTACTGCCACACTGGAAGTGGCTGGTCTGAAGGAGAGGTACCCTGAAAACAGGGGCCCATTGGTATTGAGGAATGGGGGTTATGTTGACAATCAATGCTGCTTCAATTTTAGCATCAAGCAGATTCCCTGAGATCCTGTCAGAGTGGAGATTCTGACTCTGCAGGTCTGAAGTGGGGCCCCAAATCATTCCCAAGTCAGTCCACTGTGGCTGGAACATGATGCACATGGCGAGCAGTGCTGAAGGGGAGACTAGCTTGTTAAAAGTTGCAGGGGTCACTTTATTGAAGACTATTGCACTAGGCGGGCAAGATTAGACTTTATCTCTGATACACGGCAGGGCAGCTGGGGATTTATAGGTAGCAGGCATGGGGAAGGAGAGATGAAATGATTAGGCAAATCTTGGTTAAGTGTAGGGGATAAGGAAGAGGAAATTGATTAGATGTCAAAGGAAGTGGATTCTCCTCCATAATCTGCCTTTAAAATATTCTTGCCAGAGTGGCCTGAGAGGCAACTAGGGGTGGGGCTTGGTAAAGCAAGGGACTCTGAAGAGTCGGGCTAAGGACTGGTCTGAGGAGGGCATCCTTGTCAGCAGCAAGGTGCTGGTGCAGAAAAACCTGCTCCTGAATTCCTCCTTGGCTTCATTGTTAGGAGTGAACACCATTTCTACCCCAGGTAAAGGATTAACACTAAAACATGTTGACATTTTTGACAGCGGTTCCATATGTCAGCTAGTGGAAATTTGGTGATGTGTTGTCAGTTTAAAAAGTCGTCATCTGATGTCAGTTTAACTTTGGTCATCATCTGATGACCGTGACCAGTGGAAATGGTAATTTGGAGAGTGATGACCCTTTCAGACATTCTAATCTCAGTGAACCAATGGTAGGAAAATCCTGTGTATGAGTACTGGAATTCTGGACACCTGGCTTTGGCACTGATTTTAATGCAGCTCTCTTTAAACTCTCCCTCAATGGTTATCTTCAAATCAATGGTTTTTTACATATAAAAACAATATATACTTATAATAGATTGAGTTTGTTGTCTGTCGCTAGTGACACAACATTCCATACTGGGGTTGTTATGAGAAAAAGCAATTTATTTGGACTCATGGTTCTGTTGGTGCAAGGTTGAGTTGTTGATGGTGGGCTTCTTGCTGGCAGAATCCCTGGGCAACACCAAGCATTACACAAGCGCACACACCTCAGATGTGTCTCTGAGTCTCTTTCTGTCTTATATTGCTGTCAGGGATTAGTAACGGGGCCCTACACTAATTATTCTATTAGTCCTTGTCACCTCCCCAAACCTCATCTCTAACACCATAGCTGGGTTACATCTCTGCCCTCTTGAAAGATCTCTATTATTTCACATTGTCTATATGTGTCTGGGTCATGTGGAAATATGTGCCTGTATCATGTAGATCTCTTTGGAGTCCAGAAGAGGGTATTAAGTCACTTGGAGCTGGTGTTAGCAGGCAGCCGTGATCCTCTCAACATGGGCGCTCAACTCAGGTCCTTTGCAAGAGCAGTGAGTGGTCGTACCTGCTGTGTTCTCTCTCCAGCTCCAGTTTTTACCATTTTACTATCTCACTGTAGGAATGAATGCACACAGGAAGCATTGCGAGTCACTCAGAACCTACCCAAAGCACAGCATTGCAGAGTATTGTAACCATCTGAAAAATTCTGAGAAAGTGCAAAGAGCTGAAAAAGACTTGAAGCCAGCAAACTAATGTTATGCCACACATAGGCAATCTATGTGTGTGCATCTTGTGTCTCATTGCAGGCTTTCTAGTAGATTGCTGCACCGCCAATAGTCCCTCTATGCCTGCATTGATGTATGTTATAAGCACTTGACAATATCTCAAGCCTTCCACGGAAAAGCACTCTATGCATGCAGTGATCTGCTCATTCAGAATCAGGGGCCCCTCAGAAGAGGCCCCATATCTCACAGCTCTCCTGCTGCATCTCCTTCCCCTCAGGAAGGGCAGTGTGCCTTTTCTTACAGATACTTCTATAACCTCCCCATCATCTTCGTCTTGCTCCATCGCTGTTGAACAAACAGCACCTGGAAGCCCTCTTCTGCTTTCCCAGGAGTCCCTCCTGCCTGTGCATAGAGAAAAAGGCACAAAGATCACATGTTCTTTTCTTTCTTGGATTGGGTCATGGGAAAGGCTTATGGAGAAGGCAGGGTGGTTTCTCTCTCCATTGTCCCAGCCTCCCCAACCCCAGGCTACCTTCTTTAGCCAGAGGCACCTCTGCAAGGTCATCTTTTTCTGTATTCGCTGAGCATTATGTATTTAAGAACTTCATTGGTTCTTTCTAAAAATGATAGCTAATCATTGTCTTCCTTCTCCGGCAAAGGGCAGAGCTTTGGAGGGGGAAGGGTCCAGGATTGGGGCTGAAATTGGAATCCTTCTTCCATGGCTGTTCTGTCTTGCATGGTGTGGCACGAGCGGTGGTCAGAATGTGGGAGGGCTTCTGCATTCCACTTGACCTTTTCAATGACCTTGGGCACTTCATGGACTTCCTCTGGGCCTGGCTTCTTTGAGAAATGGGGACAGAAGACATTTCTCCCTGCCCAAATCAAAGAAAGAGATAGGCAGTGCTGTGTGTTGGGATGACTTGGTTTTGTTATGTTGGCTGTTGTTGTTGTTGTTGTTGTTGTTAATGTTGTTTATGTTTTTGCTGTCATACACAGCATTACAGGGAGAAAGCACACATCTTGACAAGTCTCAGTTTTTCAAATAAGACAAAATGATGAAAACAGAACATCAAGGTTGTCTGGTGGAAACCACCTCCTCCCTGCTGCCAGTGCCTAGTGCCTTTTCAGAACAGTGCCTACTATTTCTTTTTTTTTCCTTTTTTTTCTTTTTCTTTTTCCTTTGATATTTTCTTTATTTACATTTCAAATGTTTTCCTCTTTCCAGGTCTCCCCTTAAGAAACCTCCTATTCCATCCCCCATCTACCTGCCTCTATGAGGGTGCTCCCATCCTCCCACCCTGGCATTCCCCTATACTGGGGTCTTGAACACCCTCAGGCCCAAGGGCCTCTCTTCCCACTGATGTCCAACAAGGCCATCCTCTGACACATATTTGGCCAGTGCCATGGGTTATTCTATGTGTATTTGGTTGGTGATCCAGTCCCCCAGAGCTGCGGTTGGGGCAGGGGGTGGGGAGGTCTGGCCTGTTGACACTGTTGTTCCCTCCATGGGGCTGTAACCCCCCCCCTCAGCTCCTTCAGTCTCTTCTCCATCTCCTCTGGCTACTTTCAATCTCTCTCATGTTTACTTCTGAAAGTATTTTCTGCACTTAGGATTGTGTGCATATACATATACATCTTTACTTTCAAAACAGTAATCCATCTCTGCATCTTTCTTTGCAGTGTTAACCATGTGGTTATTATTCCACACTAGAACATTGCACTGTATGCTATCATGCATATTAACGGTACTTTAACCATCTTCTTATTGACGGAAATTGAATTTAGTTGCTGAGATTGGCTATTGCCGATTCCACTGCTGTGACCATCCTGGGCAAACAGAGCTGTAACGTGAGTTTTAGAAGTGGGACAGTTGGGTGCAAATATATGAGTACTTTACATTTTAGTAGAAATTGCCAATCGGTCCTCCAGAGAAATGGCAACAATTTACATTTGCATGAAGAGAGTGTTCCTACACACCCTCACTGCTACACAGTGGTCTTGGCTAATTTGAATTTATAACGCTGTCCTCATCTTAGTTTGGTTTTGGGGGTGTGTAGTTTTGAGTGAGCTGGAGCATCTATCTCTTATAGGCTGTTAAGTCATGGATTTGTGGCCTGCTTGCTCATACTTTTTCCATTTGGAAGAGCATACATTAAGAGGGCTGGGCCCTATTGGCTTGCTCCCCAGGGCTTGTCCAGCCTCCCTCCCAGTTCCCCCACATTCCTGTCTCTCTACTGTGCATCTTGATGCTGCTCTGGCAGTCATAAAGCCCCGGGCTTTGGAGCTGCTCCATAGTGCTCATCATTTGCCCTGATAAGTGACAGTCAAGTGCACACTTCTGTATTATTTATGACTCTTTTCCCCTTAGTATTATTCTTCTACGCCAAGTCTCCATGAGCCGATGTGAGCCAAGTACCCCCTTGGCTTCATAGGATGAGAAATGGAAATGCAAAGACATGTAATTGGCTAGCTGAGCACCTAATAAGGCAGCTTGGACGATACAGGAATATGTTTGACTAGGATGATTGTGTGAGCCAGGACCAGCCTCCTTGGGTGTTCAGGTTGTGTGTAGAATACTGGCCTGGGAGCTTTAAGGTGTGTGCACCCCATCTCTTGCTCTAGTGTGGATTTTGCTGAGGAACACTGAGCAGCACTTAAGTCGCTCCAAGTCAGTCACATCTCTTAGGGACCTTCAGAATACAGTGGAGATTTGGCACCTGTAAGAAGGAGACTAGGAAGAAAGGGTTGGAAAGGAAGAGCCTCACTCTGCAGGATAAATCTGGGAAAGACTCTGCCATGCCTGTGGGTAGCTGTCTTAGCACAGAAATGGCCAGGTACCAGCACATCATTCGTCTGTCCCATCATTATCCGGAGGGCTAATGAGGAAGACTGAACCCTTTGCTTGACTGCCCATAAGGCTCTGTAGCTGGAAGCAGCAGCTACCTATGCCTATCTTTGCAGGTTCCCTCGAGGTCTGCACAGGGCTCTTTTCTGATGCCACAATGAACTCTTTCTTTCTTTCTTTCTTACTTTCTTTCTTTCTCCTTTACTTTCTTAAGAACCGCCCCCCACCCCCCACACACAATCACAACTCATGGAAAGGTCCCATTGGTTACCAACGTTATTAGCATTTAATTTCAGGGTTTTAAGGCCTGTGAGCCTGAGTTCTCCTAAAATCAGAGACTGAGCCAAGGACTAGTGGTTTATTTGTAAGTAAGGAGTCAGGAAATGTAAGGTGGGAAACAGGGAAACCCCAAACCAGCATACATGACTAACCTTGGTCAAAGGGATGCACTCCCTCTGGGAGCCCTAGATATGAGTGTGAATGGCTCCACACTTATAAATAAACCACTAGTCCTTGGTTCAGTCTCTGATTTTAGGAGAACTCAGGCTCACAGGCCTTAAAACCCTGAAATTAAATGCTAATAATGTAGGTAACCAATGGGACCTTTCCATGAGTCGTGATTGAGTGTGTGTGTGTGTGTGTAGGGGGGGTTCTACCTGCTTGTATCTGCTCCATGCTTCCGTAAGATGAGATGGTGTGTTTTGGTACCTTGTTGGGAGTGGCCTGAAGTTGTCAATCTTAAGAGTGTTGGCACAAAGCCACAGAGGTAGAGTTGGCCCAATACCCATAATCCTCAGGTGATGAACGCACGTAAGATGACCTAGATATGACTGCTTGCCAGCATCTGTAGTGGTGTTCTCTTCAGTTAACATTTCTTTAGCGAGGCCTGAGACATCTTACTCCCAGTAAATTCTCTAGTAGATTCCGCATGACCTATGTGGCTACTATAGGCAACAAAGTTGTATGGCTCCTAGGAGTTTTGGGTACTGTCTTAGTCAGTATTCTTTTGCTGTGAAGAGACACCATGACCATGGCAACTCTTATACAAGAAAGCACTTATAACTGGAGCTTGCTTACAGTTTCAGAGGTTTAGTTCTCTGTCATTATGGTGGGGACCCTGGAGGAATGCAATCAGACATGATGCTTGAGAAGTAGTTGAGAGTTCTACATCTGGATCTTCAGGTAGCAGGGAGAGAGAAACCCACTGGGCCTGGCTTGGGCTTTTGAAAGCTCAAGGCCCACCCCTAGTGACATACTTCTGCCACTAAGGCCACACCTACTCCAACAAAGCTACATTCCTAATCCTCTTAGGTAGTGCCATTCCCTTATAACCAAGCATTCAAACTATGAGTCCATGAGAGTCATTCCTATTCAAACCACTGTAGGTGCCTTCAGACATCTTTCTTCTTGACTGACTTCTCAGATTAGTGATCAGTGATCATTCTCACTTAGGTTACCTCAATTCTGTGTTCAATACTGTCATAGTTGGCTTCAGCTGTCTACTTGATACAAACCTACCATCACCTGGTGTCTTAGTCAGGGTTTCTATTCCTGCACAAACATCATGACCAAGAAGCAAGTTGGGGAGGAAAGGGTTTATTTAGCTTACTTCCACATTGCTGTTGATTACCAGAGGAAGTCAGGACTGGAACTCAAGCAGGTCAGGAAGCAGGAGCTGACGCAGAGGCCATGGAGAGATGTTTCTTACTGGCTTGCTTCCCCTAGCTTGCTCAGCCTGCTCTCTTATAGAACCCAAGACTTCCAGCCCAGGGATGGCACCACCCACAAGGGGCCCTAACCTCTTGATCACTAATTGAGAAAATGCCCCACAGCTGGATCTCATGGAGGCACTTCCCCTTCTCTGTGATAACTCCAGCCTGTGTCAAGTTGACACACAAAACCAGCCAGTACACCTGGGAAGAGGAGACCTCAACTGAAGAATTATCCAGCTCAGATTGGCCTGTGGCCATGACTGTGAGGGAGTTTTCTTGTTGCTAATTAATGTAGAAGAACCCTTCTACATTACACAGTGGCTGTGCCATCTCTAGGCCTGGGTTGTATGAGAAATTAAGCTGAGCAAATCTGGGGATCAAGCAAGCATTCCTCTGTGGTCTCTGTTTAAGATCCTATCCCTAAGTTCCTGCTTGAGCTCCTGCTCTGACTTCCCTCAAAGATTGAATGTGACATATAATCCAACAAACTCTTTCCAAATTGCATTTGACAAGTGTTTTATCACAGTAACAAAAAGGAAAACAAAGATCAAGTGTGACCAAATCACAGAAGAAAGACCAAGTATGACCCAGTCACAGAACAAAGTATGACACAATCACAGAAGAAAGACCAAGTGTGACCCAACTACAGAAGAAAGACCAAATGTGACCCCAGTCACAGAACAAAGACCAAGTATGACCCAGTCACAGAACAAAGACCAAGTATGATCCAGTCACAGAACAAAGACCAAGTATGACCCAGTCACAGAACAAAGACCAAGTATGACCCAACCACAGAACAAAGACCAAGTATGACCTAGTCACTAAGGCTTTCTTTTAAACTATGAACACGTGTGGGAAAACGTGCATAACACAATTGAGCATCCTCATCATCCTGAGTGTATCATCACCCGTGTTAACTGCATTGATGTTCTTGAGCTATCATCCATCCCAGCAACCCACAGAACTCCTTTTCTCCTGTGAAGCTGAAGCTCTATATGCCTTGAGCTGACTGTGACTCTCTTATCCCAGGCCCAGGATACCACAATTCTCCCATCTTATATACAAGCCGTATCACAATAGTACCTTCAGTGCTAGGTCAGAACTCAGGGAAGTACACAGACCAAGCAAGTATTGGTCTATCCTAGGGCTCACTTAAAAAAATTAAATTATATTTATTTATTTGAGATTATTTTTCATTTTTGTTCATATGTATATGTGTGTTTCTTTGTGCATATATGCAACAAGTATTTGGGTGCCTGCAGAAGTTTAAAAAGGGTGTCAGATCCTCTGAAGCTAGAGTTGTAGGCAGTTGTAACCTGTTCAGCATGGGTGCTGGAAATCAAATTCAGGTTCCCTTGAAGAACCATAATAGTTTTGAACCACTGAGCCATCCTCCATCCAGCTATCCATCTATCTATCATCTATCCATCCACACAACCATCCATCCAACCAACCATCTATCCATCATCCATCCATCCATCCATCCATCCATCCATCCATCCATTCATCCATCCATCCATCTGTGTATCCATACATATCTATGTATGTATCTATGTATCTATCGTCTATGTATCTATCTCTCTATCTGTATCTATCTATCTATCTATCTATCTATCTATCTATCTATCTATCATCTATCTATTTATCTGTGTATTTATCTATGTATGTATCTATGTATTTATGTATGTATGTATATATGTATGTATGTATGTATGTATGTATCTATCTATCTATCTATCTATCTATCTATCTATCTATCAGATTAGTGTGTTTATGTGCACGGTTGCACATATAAGCAGGCAGAAGACAACTTCTGGGAGTCTATTTTTCCCCCTTCCATCATCATAATGGATTCTAAGGACAGTACTCAGGTCATTGGGGCATAATTGTCCTTACCCACTTTGCCATCTTGCCACCTCCACTGCTGATGCTTTATCCTCCAGGAAGTACCTTGTGCATTTCGATTCATTGTTAGATTCATTATTAGACCTAATCCTGATGTGAATGCCTTACTCACCTTTATACCCAACAGCAAGCAGAGGGCCTAAACAAAAACTTACATCAGCGCCTGTTGAACTCTGATTCCCCACCAAAGCTTCAGAGACCTTGAATTTCCATGGCAGTGTACTGTAATATCACTCCATTCTGCTGCAGTGAGCCACACTGTTTTCTACATGACCCTGAGTCCTTGAGTTGAGGAGCGTTCAGTAAGCACTTGCCAAGTCCTTGGGTGATTTTTTTTTCTTTCATGTGTCTCAGCCACATGGTACCTCTAGCTTGCTACCTGGCTGTCACTTTTCTCTGAGATCTGTATCTCTTCTACGCATCTGACAAGTTGACAAGCCCTGTTGGACTTGATGTGTCTTGCTGAATGTGCAACTGACTTTCAAAGTCCTGAAATTCTGACTCAGATGTGCAATTAGGCTTTCTAATGAAGCAAACTCCTGACATCAAGAAAGAAGATTGAAAACTAATTGACCAGGATGGTGGATTTGAAGCACCTCAGGCCTGGCTCAAGCGAGTAGACAGTGGTCAGTGGTTATTTTTCGTTAAATCTAGTATTATATGCATGCTTATGTTGTATAAACACATATGTAACATTTTTGCTATTTATCTTATTCTTTCTTCCAAGCATCACTTAAGATGCATGACTGACTATTGGATTAGTGGAGGTGGGGGGGGGGAGGGATTGTAATCTCCAAATTCTAGGCCAAAGATACTTCTAGTACCAAAGCATTAAATTTATCCCCAAGCCAAAGGGAGACAAAGCAGTGTCTCCACTACCTCTTTCTGTCCTTGGGGACAGAAGGAATTGGACAACTCCCTTCATGTGTCAGTAATGAGTCAGAGTGAGGATCTGATCATATCCCTCAGTGTGGGCTGATGGGAATGGAAACAGGGCAGGAGAAAAGGAGATTGCAGAGGGATGCTTTCTGTTTGTTACAAAGTAGTGAGGTGCAGAACAAAAGACAGCATAGTTGTCCCCTGGCAGTGGTCATGCCATTAGAAGGCCAAAGATACCACTCAAGTAGGAGGGTGACAAACTGATGTGTGCATGAACAGAGAATGCTGTGTCAGAGAAAGCCTTGGCTAGTGCAAATGTGTTGACTTATTACCCAGGTCCCTCATGACAACACTTACCCCAGGCATCCCTGCTTCCAGTGTGCATCCTACACAGTATTGCTTAGGTTGGAAGATGTTTCCAAGGAGATCAGATGAAGCATTTTGTATGGTTGAGGCTCTTAGGCCATCCTCAGTACCTCCACCCATCAGTTTTACTAGATGTTGGTTTTGGGTCCTTGTCCCCCATGCACACAACCCCAGCACTGGCGAATCATACCACCACGGATGCCAACTCCAAGTTCACTTTTCCCCTCCTGCTCCCATCATGATGAATGCCTGGGATGTTACTATCAGAACACAACACCTTTAGCTTAATGCAGAGCCTGCAAACATTTTCTATTAAGGACCAGATAGTAAATATTTTCAGCATTGTGGGCCATGCAAGCTCTCTTGAAATTCTCCCACTCTGCCTGGTTGCACAGAAGCAGCTGTAGACACAGAAATGAATGGGCATGGCTGTTTTCCATGAAAACTTTATTTATGGACATTGAAATTTGAATTTCATATAATTTTCACACATCATAAAATATTATTCTCCCTTTGATTTTTTTTCAACCATTAAAAAATGTAAAGCACATTCTTAGCTTGTGGGTCATACGAGAACAGGTGGCAGGCCAGATTTAACCACCAAACCACAGTTTACTTACCCATAGCTCTGGCTTACATGGTAATACTAATTGTTCCAAGGGGAATCAGCCATGAAGCTGTTGTCTGTCGTTGAAGTATCCCTGTAGAAGAAAGAACTATGTAACTGTGTGCTTTAATAGAAAGCAGAGGTAAGAGTGGGCATAATCTCAAGCCTGAGATTTAGATATTCTGAAGGTGAAGGCAGGGAGATTATGTGTTTGAGACAAGTCTGGGCTACAACATGAGAACCATCAATCAATCAATCAATCAATCAATCAATCAATCAATCAATCAATCATGCAAGCAAGCATACTTGGATAGGGTGATGATGTCTCATGTGTGGGGATTTCCCGAGGGTCCTGGAGCTCTATTGTGCAGAAATCCCAAGACAGAATTGAAGTTGAGGCTCATCAGAACTTTGGCCTTGGAGTAAAATATCTTGACCTGAACCGTCCTCAGCTTCTTCTATACCCTGCTATCTGGAGCAGCTGTTTGATCTCTCTATGCTTATCTTCCTCTGGAACATGGGGAGCCCTTATGGGACGGCTATGACAACTGGAAGAGAAGGGATGTTCACACAAGGTGTAACGTTTTATTGATTCTTCTATGGTTGATGATCACTTCAACTTGTCTTTTACTTAAAACCACAAAGGACTGCTCTGAGGATGGGAGATGAAGCTGGAGAAACTGCTCACTATGGGAAGTCCTAGGGTACCAGCTAGGCAGTAAAGGTGGGTATCTATGACCAGAGGGCACAGTGAGGGGTGAGACATTGTTTAGGAGATAGAAGCTGGAGGGAGATCTGTGCCAGAAGCCTGGAGGACTGAAGAGCTAGAGATGGGAAAGAGCAAAGTGCCATCTGGGCTGGCACAGAAGCAGCAGAAACAGAGGTAAGGCAGGATAGGGACAATGACTTCAAAGGATTTGAAAGCCTTAGCAGGAGGTACAAAGTCACAGGGTTTGACCAATAGGGACAATATGTAAGTCTATTACGGTGAACTACTCATGGCTCTGTCAGGGGCTCCTTGATCAGTGTTAGGAGTTTTGTTATTCATCCTGCAATCACAAAGCACATGGAAAGGCATATTGCACAGCACAGATCTGATGCTGAGTGAACGATGGCTGACACACATTCCCATGTTCTGGAAGGAACTCTTTTTAGTCACAAGAAGCAGCCTCTGATGTTACATTTTCTTTGGTCAAGGTAAGTGGACTTTGCTGTAAAGTCCCAGCATAACATTGCCTGGCAGAACTCTCTGTAGTGATGGACCTGTTCTCATCGGCATCCGGTCTGGAGGATCTTAGCAACACATGAATGGGGAGCATGACTAAGGTGACTTGGATCTTCCTAATTTAAATAATTTCCATTTAAATAGCTAATGGTTACTATTTGGAACAACACAGATGATTCCAAAGAATAATTTTAGCAAACATTCTTTGTGTACTATCCACCCATCAGTGGATAACTTCCTCCTATGTGGTTTATTTCTAATTCCTGAAACAGAAGGAGAGATTCTCACTGGTCCAGCTTAGCTTGTATAACTTCTGGGTTAGTTACTGACTACTTTAGGGTAATTTTCTCTAGGCCATCAGTGGCTAGGGATAGGTTCTGCTATATAACCATGGCACTATCGTTAGCATGAGAAGGGGTAAACAGAACTCTTGAGAAAGGGTGTGGGTGGGGCAAGCAATGGTTGACATTGATGGTAGGCACAGAATTCTTGTGGCTCATTGGTGAACTTAACTAGCAACTCTCAAGAAGACTGTGGCTCATTGGTGAACTTAACCAGCAACTTTCTGAGCAGTAGCTCTGAGTGAGATTGAATGGTAGACTTCTTGGTTACCATACTAAGTGATACAGATATGATCCCTTTGTGACCAAGGCTGTAGGTTAGCAGGGAAGGCCAAAGGTGGAGGAAGCAATAATAAGGCATTTGGGATGCCACCAGGAAAATGGAAGATGAAGTGTTGAGGGAGAATATAAACAAGAGTCCCCAGGTCTTCTCAGATCCAGAAGAATGTCTGCAAGGAAAGGCACAGGATCATCTGGGTGGAGGGAGGTGGCCAGAAAACACACAAGTGTAGTAAGGCTAGAGTGCACACTGGTTCCTGGTCCTCCGAGTTGGGCTAATGTTTCAATCTATGGCAGTCCCTTGAAGATTCTTGGTGCCTGTTAGCTGAGGTGTTGAGAAATCTCAATCAAAACATCATCCCCTTATTTCATTAAGTACTAACAAAACTGAACGGCACACTTCCTCATTACCCTCTGGCTCCTCTTAGCATCCAGCAGAACTGGTGTTCTAGGGACCACATGTTGAAAAATCATACCAGGACATTTCAGAGTGTCCAGTACAGAGATCTGAGCTAGATCTCTCTGCCCAGTCAGATTTGTTCTGGGTCTCAATCTAAATGTGCTCTTCCTACCCAAACATTTCTTGGAATATCTGGAGCCAGAGTCATCAGTCTGTATATCCAGAAAAGCCCTTGGTTCCTACTTGAGCCCCTTCCTAGAGAGACCAGTAATGGTCTGGGTATATGTTACCTCTCTACTGCCATTTGTCCAGCACCTGAGATGGAAGAGATCCTTTTATATTCAAATTACACAGCCTTGGAGAACACTGTGGGAAGGGAATCACAGGCTCTGGTCTCTAGCTGATGGTGCTGTTTTAGGAAGTGATGGAACCTTCCAGAGATCTAGCTGAAGAAAGTAAATATCTGGGGGCTGGTGTTGAAGTTGGAGCCCAGTCCAGCTTCCTGCCTGATCTCCCTCTTTGCTTCCTGGTTAGTCACTGGAATGTAGACAAGTAGCCATCTAAGCAGCCATAATTTTCCTGCAGTGACAAACTACACCCACTAACCTGGGTTCTAAAACAAGCCCTATCTCCCACAATTACTTCTATTGAGTGTTTTGTCACAGCCAGGAGAAAGGTCTTCTCTGCAGAAAAGCTTTCCCTCTAAAATGCCTCAAGGGCAGGGGCTGTCCTAGCCATTTCTTGGTTCTCAGTATGGACTCACATCTTTCTATGGATGTGTCTTATCAACTGTCTTAGTTAAAACCTCATTGCTGTGAAGGGACAACATGACCAACACAATTCATTTAATTGGGGCTGGCTTATAGTTCAGAGGTTTAGTCCCTTATCATCATGGTGGGAAGCATGGCAGGTAGAAATGGTGCTGGAGGAGCCAAGAGGTCTTCATCTTGATCTTCAGGCAACAGAAGGGGACTGTATCCCACAGGCAGCCAGGAAGAGACTCGCTTCCACACTGGGCAAAGCTTGAGCACAGAAGACCTTAGAGTCTGCCTACACGGCGATGCACTTCTCCAACAAGGCCACACCTCCTTCAATAAGACCATACCTCCTATATAGGAAATAGTGCCATTTCCTATGGGCAAGCATTCAAACACATGAATCTATGAGTGTCAAACTTATTCCAACCACCACATCAACCCAACTGAGCATTGACCTTTTGTGTCAGGTTCCCTTTTCACCTTTGAGGAGGCAGTGATTGTAGATAAAGATAATCTATTCTCCCCTTTGTAGAAAAGAATCTCACAGTACCTATTGCATAGGACCTGTGAGGCTTAAGTGACCTAAAGATTATACCGTTTTAAGTGTCCAAATGTTCTACAGCTGCATAATAAGCAGACAGTGTATATTCAAGAAAAGATGGTGCTCAGATTGTTGTCCTGGGTTTGATAGTTTCTTCCCAGAACTTCATTGTGTTGTAGATAAAGAGTTTAACACACACAACTCATAGGACAGCATTCTGCTCTGATTAGTTCCTGATTTTTGTGAAGCTTTGAACTTATTTCTGTTGCTTCAGCCATTCTTTCCTTTCTTCCTTTCTCCCTTCCCCCTTTCTTCCTCTTCCTCTTTTCTTTTTGGCAACATATTTATTGACATGTAAAGCCCCTAACATATGATGCATCCACCTGTCCGATGCATATAATCTTGTGGCCTTTTTGGTATAGTCACAGGGTATGTACCCATCACTAGAATCAAGTTCATAGCATCTTTATCATCCAAAGACTAAGCCATTGGCAGGATCACTCCTTGCATGAGAATGCACACATTATATCACCTTAAGTTCTTGTGCTCGTACTCTGTCTCTCATGGGAAAGCATTAGGAAATAGGGTCTCAAAGGTGTAATTAGGCTTTAGAGAGGTTTTGAAAGTACATCATCAATGTTGGGATTAACAACCTTCTGAGAAGAAAGAATCTAGCACTTGCATCTTTTGGCATGCGCACATTGAGGAAGATCATGTGGGGCCTAAGAAAAGGGCCCCAACAGAAAAGATCTTTACCAACCCTATATCTGATAGAGGGCTAATATCCAATGTATACAAAGAACTCAAGA
>NW_022196905.1:256306467-256307820 GCF_008632895.1 Mastomys coucha
GTTTGTTTCTTTGTTTTTTGGAGGGGAAACTGGGAAAGGAGAAATTTACATGTAAATAAAGAAAACATATAAAAAAATCAACAAAAACAACAACAACAAAAAAAACAAATATACATGTAGACAAAACAAAAACAAAAACAAAAACAAAAACAAATCAAGACGCATTGCAATAAAGAATGCTGAAAAAAAAGACAACAAAGTCCCAGGAATCCTGGCACCCTGATAGCATCTGCCAACACCCTGAACTCTGAGACCTAAGTCTTTGTTATTCCTATCACTTAGCCTATGTTGTTTTTATATAGCCATATAGAAACCCTATTGCCCCTTGGAAACCATTCATGTGTATGTGTCTCCCCACCATCTCTTATTTTTGAGACAGTTTTCATGTAACCAGGCCTTGAACTCAGTGTAGTAGAAGATGACTCTGGACTGACTCAGCCTCTCAAGTGCAGGGATAACAAGTGTGCCCACTGTACTAGCTGGTTTTGTGTGTCAAGTTGACACAAGCTGGAGTTATCACAGAGAAAGAAGCCTCCCTTGAGGAAATGCCTCCATGAGATCCAGCTGTAAGGCATTTTCTCAATTAGTGATCAAGGATGGGGGGGCCCATTGTGGGTGGTACCATCCCTGGGTTGGTAGTCCTGGGCTCTATAAGAAAGCAAGCTGAGCAAGCCAGGTGAAGCAAGCCAATAAGTAACATCCTTCCATGGCCTCTGCATCAGCTCCTGCTTCCTGCCTTGCTTGGGTTCCAGTCCTGACTTCCTTTGATGATGAAAAGCAATGGGGAAGTGTAAAATGAATAAACCCTTTCCTCCCTAACTTACTTCTTGGTCATGATGTTTTGTGCAGGAATAGAAACCCTAACACCATACCCACCAGTGTATAGTTTGATAAAGGGATTCCCCTGCTCCAAATATTTTGCATAAATAGAATCGTGCAATCTGTGGGCGTGGTGTCTGGTTTCTTTCATGTGATGCCATGTTTCATGCCATACATACTTTTCCATGCACCCATGGTTCACTATTAGCTGTGGTCCAGAGCCGTTCTGTTGCATGCCTAGATCTCAATTTGTTTATCCATTCATCAGTTGACAACCTTTGGCTGCTGTGCACCATGCTGCTATGAATATTCATGTGCAAGTATTTGAACACCTGTTTTGAATCCCCTTGGTTGGATACCTGGCAGCAGAATTGTTGGGTCATATGGTAACTCAGTGTTAACACAGAGAGGGACCTCAACCTGTTTTCCTCCGTGTCTGCACCGTGTTATCTTCCCACCAGCAACACCCCATGGTTTCTTTCATTTTTCATGACGTCCATCAGCCAGCTTCCTTATAATTATGAAAACAGGCCT
>NW_022196905.1:256308783-256356009 GCF_008632895.1 Mastomys coucha
GGAGGGGAAACTGGGAAAGGAGAAATCATATGACATGTAAATAAAGAAAATATCTAATAAAAATATTAAAAAAAAAAAGAGTGTCTTCCTAGAATTCAGCATGTGTCCTTGAATAAACTTTTATTTATCAGTTTCCCCTCTGCCACTTACTACTTCAGGGAAGGTCATGGTGCATGCACACATGGTGCTGTGCAGTTACAAAAATGAAAGTAAATGAAACAACACTATGGCTCTGCTCTCCAATTCAGTGAAGATAGCTCCATGGGCAAAGGACATGTGCCCAAGCCTGAAGAACTGTATTTAGACTTAAACCCATGGAAATTATTTCTGAGTAATTTTAAGGTTTGTTGTCCTTTGGCAAAGTTGAGAGATGCATGACTCAGATGGTCAGCTGAGTGGGTGGAACTGCGCCAACAGAAGTAGAGGAACAAACCAAGGGTGAAATGAGGGGCTGAGCCTGGGGGGTGACAGGAACTAAGATTCTTGTTCTCAGAAGACATTTGTGGGAGAACTATGAGAACTATGGAAATTAAAGGACAATGTGGACTCTTTCACATATGCATGTACATATGTATGTATGTATGTATGTATGTATGTATGTATGTATGTGGTGGTTTGAATAGGAATGGCCCCATAGAGTCATGAGTTTGAATGCTTGGCCCATAGGGAGTGGCAGTATTAGGAGGTGTGGTCTTGTTAGAGTGGGCGTGGCCTTGCTGGAGGAAGTGTGTCACTGTTAGGGGTGGGCTTTGAGGTCTCCTGTGCTCAAGCAATGCTCAGTGTGGCACACAATCTCCTTCTGCTGCCTGTGGATCAAGATGTAGAACTCTCAGCTACCTCTCCAGCACCATGTCTGCCTGCATGCCACCAGGCTTCCCACCATGACGATGATGGGCTAAAACTCTGAAACTCTAAGCCATCCCCAATTAGATGTTTTCCTTTATAAGAGTTGCTGTGGTCATGGAGTCTCTTCACAGCAATGGAAACCCTAACTAAGACGCTATGTATGAATGTATTTGCATATGTATATATGTGTCATATATGTGAGTGAACACACACCTGTGTGTAGGTATAAGTACATTGGGGGGGCAGGGGCAGAAGTTCATATCACGTATCAGTTTTAGTTACACTACACTGTTTCCCTGAAGGGTCTCTTGTTGAGCCTGGAGCCTATCAGTGTGGTTAGTTTAGCTAGCCAGCTAGTCCCAGGGATTCCCCCATCTAGGCCTCTGGATGCTGGGCTTACTGGCGGGTTGCCAGGCCCACCTGGCATTTACAGTCTGTCCCCCACACTGGTATGGCAAGTGTTTTATCTGCCGATTCACTTCCCCAGTCTCAACTCTTTGAGGTTTTATTTTGACTCGCTGAGAGCCACTAGAGTTTGGTTGGGAAGATAGCAAAGTCAATAGCAATCATAGAGCCATATAAAGAAAGACAGGGGTGGAGGGTGAGAGAGCTGGGAGGGGGAGGCAGAACAGAACAGGGCTCCTGAAGGAAGGTGGCAAGGGCATGCTGTACCAGGTTAACACAGTCATAGTGGCTTTAAACATTTAGAAATTTCTCTTCCCATGGCTCTGGAGCTCACAGTCTGGCATCAAGGGGCCTGGAGGGATCTTCCTCTTCCACAGGGCCTATGTAGGGTCATCCTTTTCCTTTCCATTTTGTGGTAGTCCTCAGCATTTATGGGCCCCCATGGCTGCATCTCTTCAACCTTAAAGCCTTCTTCTCCCCATTGGATTTAGCACCTCTTCCCATAATCTGGGATTGTCTCATCTTGGATTTTAAACTTACTTACATGTAAAGGATCCTTGTCTGAAATATAGTCACATTTATAAGGTCTAGGGGGCCAGAGTGTGGCTATTGCTTTAGGAGGAACTACCATTTAACCTCCCAAATCAAGGAAGCTCCCTAGGAGGAACTGTTGGAGTAGGCCATGAGTGAATCGGGTGGATGAAGGGGCCAAGAAAATTGTTCCAAAAAGAGGTCAGCATGTGTGCAGACCCTGCTGGCAGTGGCTACAGTCTCTCGTGTGTGCTATGAGATGCAGTATAATTGGTGTGGTATGGTGTGGAGGGATTAGAAGGGGGTGGGTGTGGAGTGAGAAAATCAGGCAAGGCTCAGATCCCAGAGGATCTAAGAGGACAGGAAACACAAGCAAGAGAGAAAGACTAAAGAATGTTAAGCAGGTCGGTGACAGGAGCTGATTAGCATTTTAGAGAGATCACTCTGCATACTCCAGAGGGTTGGGGTGCAGCAAAGCTTGGCGGTAGGGAAAACTGGCTAGCAAAATAGGTGCTCCGTGAATGTGCACTGACTCGAGTCTGCCCTCTCCTTCACAGACTTTTACTGTTCTCCATTAGTTTGAGATTTTTGCTGGGCTGTTGGAAGCAATTTAACATGCTAAGCCAATCTATTTACTTGTAATGCTCATCACTAATAGGAAACAAGACGCTGGCCTCACCAGGGAAGCCGGCCCTGCTCGGTTGACAAAGTCCCTTGCATTGATGATGAAGGATGCTAAATGGATTGAACAGGTTGATGGTGTCTGTTCTGATTTGTAGAGCCACCGAATCATGTTGTCAGCAATTAGCATCTAGAAAATATGAAAACATGTATATCACCCTTCCAGTGGAATACTTGGGAGGTCTGCCTTGGCACTGCCTCCGATGCGAGCATCCACATTCCTCTTGTCCAGGGTGTCTGGGCTTTTAGCAGAGACTTAAACAGAGAGCCCATGTCTTCAGACACATGACAGTCTTGATCAGAGTAGCATGCAGGCAAGGTTAAGGGGAATGGTGAAGAGGACCATCCTGTGCCACATGGCTTTACCATGGGAGCGGAAAGGGAGCGTTACAAGGGGCTTCTCTGTTTCCTGCTAAAGTATCTTACTCTGGCTTGAGATGGTCTGTTTCAGTACTCCATATACATTGTCTCTTAGTGACAACCTGGGGCCATAGCCCACTTCAGGGCTGGGCGTGTTTCCCAGTGTCCTTTTTTTCCTGTAACAGCTTTCCCTCTGGGCAACTCCAACCTCACAGTCATTCCTTACAACATGGGCATAGCCCCCTTTGTCTGCAGAATCCCTTTCAATGTGAAGATGCAATTGCCAATAACTGTTTAGTCTCCTCTTCATTCTGCAGACACATCCTGCCCTCTGCCTGCTTAAAATGCCCTGTGCCAGTCTGGGATTCAGTAGGTGCAGATTAGATCCTAGTCCAGTCTTGCCTTGACGGTGATTATGCTCAGTCAACCACTCAGTCAGAGCAAGAGTAGCCTGTAGGGGAGCGTTGCCTATGTGGATGAAATGTCACTGAGGAGAGGCTCTGCTGTCTTGGGACAGGCAGGACAGATCTGTGCTGGTGGACACAGCAGTAATTAGGAAGAGTGGGACAGGTGAGAGAACGTTGAGGGGTTTGCCTGGGTGGGAACAGTTCACCCTCATCTTGACGGCCAGGACGCATGCTAATCTGGAATCAGATGCCTGGGTTGGTGTCCTAGGCCTCGGCTCGCCAGGAGACCTCGAGGAGAGGATTCCCCAGGTTGGCCTCAGTTTGCTCATCTACATATCAGGATAACAACGTTGCCAACTTTGTGTTCTCTGGAGACTGGGACTGCCACATTGTGGGCATGTAGTGTCCTAGGTCAGGCCCTGCGCAGAGTCAGCCTTTGGTGAGAATGGGATGTTGGTGTCATCAGCCAAGCCTTGTGTGCAAGAGGCCTTTCTTGGCTGGTAGCATTGGTTTGGAAAGCCTCCTTCTGCTGTATCTTTTGTTGCTGTTGTTTTAAATTAGAGCACACAATGATTTTTTTTTTAAAGATTCACCTATTTTTGTTTTTCATGTGTTTGAGTCAGTGAGGGCCAGGAGAGGGTGCCAGATTCCCTGGAACTGGAGTAATGGACCATTAGGAGCTGCCATGTGGAAGTTAGGAAACAAACCTGGGTCCTCAGCAAGTGTAGCAAGTCCTCTGACCCCAGTCCCCCTAATGAGTTCCACACTCACATTTGTATACAGACTTTGTTCTGATGATTCTGTCCTCACTCCTCCCTTCAATTCCCCTGGGGAAGAAGGAGTGTCCCCTTCCCCTTCCCAAGTATTGTTATTTCACCTTCAATCTCTCTCTCTCTCTCCCCTCTCTCTCTCCTGTTACTCTTTTACTTCCGTGCTGCTAAGATCTCTTTGTCAGGGCTGGAGAGATGGCTCAGTGGTTAAGAGCACTGTCTGTTCGTCCAGAGGTCCTGAGTTCAATTCCCAGCAACCACATGGTGACTCACAACCATCTGTAATGGGATCTGATGCACTCTTCTGGTGTGTCTAAAGACACTTACGGTATACTCATATACATAAAATAAACTTTAAAAAAATTTCTTTGTCAGCTTCATGGTCTATACCACACCCATGTAGACATATGTGTATGTGTGTGTGTGTGTGTGTATGTACATTTTATTTATATATATGAATATATGACATATATATGTATATATAAATTAATTGAAATTTAGTATCTGTGTATGAAAGAAAAATGTATGAGTCTTTCTAAGTCTAGGTTAATTCTTTTCATATAATAATTTGTAATTCCATCCATTTTGTGGGCTGGTTATTTGAGGCTGGCAAGAGGAGCTTAGTCAACCATTTCTCTGAATTATAAGTTTGCCTCATAGAAGGTGATTAGATGCTATTCAAGGCCCCTCATTCTTCCCTGGCTCTGGGGCTGAGTTTTCTACCTGCTGTTAAGAAACACGGCCTAGAATACCTCTAGCCGAGCAGTCTGGCGCCCATGGAAACTGTCAAGATGGAGATTGGGACCTAGATATGAAATGACAGGCAGCTTCGTGTGCTGTTATTAAACTTCACAGCTAGAATCCTTAAGAGCAAATTATCATGTAAAAATATTCTTGTTATGTTAAACTGGAAATGAAAATGACTTATTTATTTGCTCAGATCAAATCATAGAAAGCAAAGTTCGGCTGTTTTTTTTTTTCTCTTGCCTAAAATGCTTTGATGTACTTCCTTCGCCCATCTAAAATGAATATTATTTGAGATGCATCCACCAAGAGGGTTTGCCAGCCTCTGTAGGACTGGGTCCTTTCAAATGCATCAGAGAATACAGACCAGAAATAAGAGTCAAAAGCATTAATGTTTGTAACTTCCAACTAAAGGAAGTGGCATGGATATGTCATGTTACTTTGTGATGGATAAACGAACTCAGTTGTGGTAACGTAGACACTCCATTATGCACTATGGTCTTCAGAAATATACTTGTGTAATGGGGGCAGTGTGTGTGTGTGTGGGTTGGTGGGTGGGGGTGTGGTGGTCAGCACAATGGTCACCAGATGGCAGTGTTGAGTCACAGAAGCACAGCCATAGGGGCTGTGACTCCTTCTGGGGTAGGCCATTTAGGAAAATTTACCTGGCCAAACAGTTTATTCTTTATTTTAGATATGTGTCAGGTTCAGGCTCCTAAGGCTTGTTGTGTGTAGTTTTATGCTTCCCACATTTGCTTTGAGAAGTGATCATGCTACCAGTCCCCACCTGGATTCCCTTGAATCCTTGGATAAAAGACACAGACACAGTTCAATTTCAACTTGCCTTCTTGGCACAATTGCTGAGATCCATTATCTCCCACCTGAAAAAGCTTGCCTTTATCAGTTTCTCATCTCTGTCTCTCCCTCCTGCCCTAAACTTCAGTTGCTAAACTCCTCTGACTACCCACCTGTAGGAGTGGCCTGTATGGCCATTCCATTTTGAGATCTCACATGGTTTCCCAGTTCTCCTCTCTCTAAAGCATGAGGAACCCCTTCTCTTTCCTTGTGTCTCCCTTTTTCTCCAGGGACTCAGAAGTCCCTCCTGTCCCTTCTGCCCAGCAGTTGGCCCATGGCTTACTTGACTGTCAGATCAAGAACCAATTGGGGAACAGGACCCTAGCAGTAGAACTGCTCCCTACAAGGGCCAGCTTAATTGAAGTCAAGAAATTTTAGACAAAATATTTTAGACTGAGAAAGAAATTTGGAGAAATAGGAAAAAAAATGTGGCCCCTGTTCTTTCTGTGTTCCAGAGAGTCTTCCTACCTTTTCATACCCACCAAACTGCTAGGCATGGAGTACACTACTCTGGTTAGACATGAGCTGAGTCACAGAACAGCAAAGCTGGAAGGCTTCCCAGGCTTGTGCAGCATAGTGTCTTAAATCAAGGCAGGAGTACCAAGAGGAAGGAAAGTCACTGCTGGCCACAGGAGGCAGGGTCTTGCTCATCAGGCTTGTAAATGAAGGTACAGGACTGTTTTGCTTACTTTCCTATTGTTGTTAAGACATTGTGACCATTCCTTCTTTAAGGAAACTTAAAGAAGAGTTTACTGGGAACTTGCTTGCAGTTTCAGAGGGTGAGTCTATGGCCATGACAAGGAACATGGCAGCAGGAAGACATAGCAATGGAGCAGCAGCTGAGAGATTACCTTTCCAGACAATAGCCACAAGTAGAGAGAAATAACTGGTAATGATATGAGCTTTTGAAACCCAAAGTGTGCCCCTAGTGACACATCTACTTCAACAAGGCCACACCTTCCTCCTAATCCTCCCCAAACAGTTCTACCAACTGGGGACCAAGCATTCAAATATATGAATCTATGAGAGCCATTCTCACTCACATCAGCACATGAACACTATACTAGTTACTTTATTACCACCTGAAACTTGTTTGCAAAGCAGATTCAGTCTCTTCCCCAGACCTACTAAATGAGAAAGGGTTGGTTGAGATATAGCAACATGATTTAATAAGCTCCACAAAGACTACTGATCTAACTGAGGGGAAAGATTTACTGGTAACAGGCACATAAGGGCTTTAGTTCTTGTTCCCTCATGCTTCAAGCATCTCTCCAGGCTCTGATCTCTGAGGAGTATGGCCAGTTCATAGCTTTTTTTGGAGCTGGACACTTTATCGATGCTCCCTGGGTGACTGATAAATGGGCTTATTCATAGGAACTTAGGCAACTCCAGGATATGTTACAGTCTTAAGAAACACAGGCTTTCTTCTTCTTGAGATGTCTGTGCTGGGTTCAGTGAGAAGGACCATTGTCATAAATGCTCCCCACTGTGTGGACACTGACCCGAACCTTTAGAACCAATTCACTAAAGATGCTTCCTGGTAGCTCTATTTCAGCCATGACAATCCCCTCCCCAGTCCGTCCTGCTCCCTTTAACTTATCCCTCACATACTCCATTGTAGGAGATAACTTGGTGTTATGGAACATCTAATGTCTGTCTGGCCCTTCTGTATGTTCTTTGGGCTCACTTGACAACCCCTAAAAAACAGAGTTTGATTAGCCTCATATTTTTTAACATGCCAAAGGTCACATTGGAGGAGGCATTTGTGCAGGAAGATTCTAGTGGCCCTACTTCAAGTTAATGGGGCCTTACTTCTCTCCCTGGCTCTCTGCATTTTAAATGGGCCATTGAGTCCCTAGAGGGAAATCAAGTAAGTATTTCAGATACTCTGATAACCCTGAGCCATGGTAACTTCTCGTGGGTAGAGCAAGAGAAGGGTCTCTAATTCCCACATGGTGCCTTTCAAGGAAGGAGACACATCTGTGCTCAAAATTGGTTAGGTTCAGAGGCTAGTCTCACATGGAGAAGAATATTCATAAGCTTCAGTCTTCCCGTCCCTGTGCTGCTTTCCAGGTGTGTTTGAGATGACATGCTTATCTTTATGAGGTTTGCTCCAAGGGCTTAAAGTCCAGCTCCAAGGGCTTAAAATCAAAAGTTTCCTCTGTTCCATGCTGTCAAACTGGGTATGTTATCATTTTTAAAGTCCCCTTTTGTCCCCAGTTTGTATATTGGTGTCTTAGTAGTCATAGTTTTACTGCTGTAAAGAGACTCCATGACCAAGCCAACTTTTATGAAAGAAAGCATTGAACTGAGACTTGCTTGCTGTTTCAGAGGTTTAACCTATATCATTATGGTGAGCAGCATGGTGGCAGGCAGGCATTGTTTTGGGGAAGTAGCTGAGGGCTACATCCTGATCTGCAAGCAGAGAGAGAGAGAGAGAGAGAGAGAGAGAGAGGAGGGGAGAGGAGAGGAGAGAAGAGGAGAGGAGAGGAGAGGAGAGGAGAGGAGAGGAGAGGAGAGGAGAGAGGAGAGAGAACAGAAGAGAGGAGAGACTGGGCTGGGCATGAGATTTTGAAACATCAAAGCCTGCCCCCAGTGACACACTTCCTCTAATAAGGCCATACCTTCTAATCCTTTCAAATAGTTCCACAGTGACTAAGCATTCAAATATGTGAACCTATGGGGGCCATTCTTACTCAAACCACCACAACTGGTGAAAAATTTTGTAAGAAGAGCCTGGTGCAAATCCACCACTTACTATGCTTTGTACTCATTGGTTGCTTGTTCTTTCCTTACAGAGAGACACAGAGAGATCCCACTTACATTGCTACCAAGTTAAAAGGAAGAGCCTGTTACTGACTCACAGCACCTTCTCTCATTAGCTTTCTGTACCAGCAGAGAAATCTGCGTATCTGCAGAGTTTTAGAACACTTCTGTTATCTTATGCTCCATCTCACTTGTAGGTCTTCCTTCTCCTTTCAGACTATTTCTTTGTGATGTGAGACTTGACTGGGTTCTTTGACTCCCTTTACCATTGGGTTATTTGTTCTGCTGGGGGGATCGAATGTCCAACAGAAAGCCACTCCAGCTTCCCTTTCCTCATTATTCTGCAAGAGTGGGTTTTAGAGTTTGGTGCTTCTGGGTTCAGTTCCTGGTTTGGTTTCTTCCTAGGTTGTATGAGTAACTTCACTTCTCCGAGGCTCAGCCAGAGTGAGCCAGGTGCGGGAATGCAGAAGCTCAGATTGTAGAGTCTTCAGGTCCTGGTGATGTCCTCAAGTTTCTGTGGAGCTTTGCCGAAGGTGACCTGAGGAAGGCAGCTGACATCTGAGGAATTGGGGACAACTGGAAGTTATGGTGGCCAAGGGCAGAAAGGCTGCTTCCAGTATGAGGCTATTCCAAGGCCTTGCCATACCTCCTTCTGTGGTTTTACACTTTAGACCCCATGAAGTTTCTCCTTCTCTTCATTCCTATTCCTAGAACTTTCTTAAGTGTAGGACTCTGATGGACAGGGTTACCTATGGTCAGATGGAAGACACTTGGAATACTCAGTCTCGTGAAAGCACTTATTCCCCTTAACTGCCTTCAGATCAAGTTCTGATGCAGTCACCCTGGAAAGTGAGGGAAGATGCTTTTGCTCCATGATCCTTTCCATGGAAGTGTTGCATGCTCTAACACTATCCTGGTTCTTTCTCCTCAGCAGCTTGTGCATTTGAATGGAAGTAAAAAGTATGTACACCTTTCTTTCCATTCCCCATTCTGATCAGGGTGGAGGGTGCCGATAAATACTGATTGTATAAGCCGAAATCCTTGGGTTCTACATAGACATATGTAGCCTTGGGCAAATCACACTCTCTGAGTCCATTTCTTCTATTCTTCAAAGTGTGGCTCCCCAAGCCAGATAAGGGACACTAGAACATTGCCCACACCCTAGACACCTCCCAGAGAGTATTGCAGGAGTGGGACCACCCCCTACCCAAATCAAGCTTGGGCCTACTCAAATCCAAGGCTGCATGCATCATGATAAAGTTAGGCTTCTGTTTCCTCCGTCAGAGAACTAGGGTCGCAGAAATCATGTGAACAGAAATCTGATAATCTGGCTGATAGCTTCAAAGGCTTCTGCTGCAGCATTTCCTCTCTTGTCTCTTTTCCTTCCCTCCCACCACTCAAGCTACTTCACTATTTCAGTAAAGGAACTGTCTTTCAAAATGGTTGTTCATACCTACCGGGTCATTCATATCTGCTGTACTTACCACCACCTGAGACCCTGCTCCTCAGCTCCTCTGCACCCTGAGAGAACCTGTGTAAAACCACAATGGCCAATTGGGGGTGGGGACCTATTACATCAAAGGATGAAGGTTCACCTTGAATCTTACTTACATGGGACCCTCCGGAGGAAGTCTGCACGTGGACCTGCAGGTCTGAGAGGTTCATTAGGGAGGTGAGGCCAGGGCAAAGCAGGAGCAGGAAGAGGCAGAGCCCAGCAAGGTTCTGATCATGAGTCTAAGCTTGCTTCTGTCTGATACCACCCAAGAGCTCTGGGGAATGAGCTTATTTGTCCTTGTCTGAAAAATTCGGGCTGGGCTCTTTGTACCCCAGCATTTCTGTCACCCTTAGATCTGAGAATAGGCTGAGACAATGCAAATTTCTGGGCACTTCTGACCTTTCACTCTGTGGATAGCGTGGCCTCTAATAGCTGGAGGGAAGAACTGTGATTTTGGAAGGGAAACCCATCAAGGTGGGAGAAGAGAAAGGGAGTTGGGTGGGAGGCTGCCTTCTGCATTTGTAGCTGCATCCCTGCCCATCTGCATCGCCTGCCTTGCTGAGGAGTTCCTGGTGACGATGAGAAAATGAATACGTCAAAGTTCTTATAAACTATGTTGGTCGTTCCAAAGTAAGTAGTAGTTTTTATATTCAATCAGTTTTTTTTTATAGGACTCTCATACATCTAGAAAGACTCCATTCCCACAAAGAAAGCAGTTCACACCAATCAGACATTCTGTTCATAAAGACTCACCCTTAGATAAAATTTCATGTCTTTTGAGAGCTGGTAATCCAATATCAGTTTCCAAAGAATTGTAATTTAAATGAATGCTGCAACTACAGGCACGACAATTTAATCTCTGTCTGATGCTTTGGAAGGCTTTCCCCACTCTTGTAAGGCCTCAGGGTCATGATTAGCACGACACAGCCAACATGCAGAACTGGAGATAGCAGACTGGGCGTGGGGAGTGGAGAAATGGCTTTGCCTTTCCACCCGTTACTGGAGCTGTGCTGGCTGCTGCTGTATTTACAAATGGCTAAACACTGGAGTGTTGACAATTTTTCAGGCTCAAAGCTTTGATTTCCCTTTAATTATCTGGCAGAGACAAACCAAGATGGGGGACGTTTACCTGACTTAATTATATCATCTCAGCCATAAAGACATAGATAAAGAGACTTTCTTGGCGGTTTCTCATAGTGTCCCAAAGAAAAGCTTGGGGTAGCCATACCCCACTTTCCACTACTGCCTGTGTCTCACAGTGAGTTTGTTCAAATTGGCCCTTTTAGCTGTCATCTTATACCACAAATGTAGAAAATGGTCATTTCCCTTGGACTTGCGTAGCTGTGGGGAGGTCTCTCCTATGACCTTCTCTGCCGTCAGTTCTGGCCTGGTTCCTTAAGATACAACATCTCTCTACTTTCAGCTGCTTTGAGAGCAGGTGACTGATGCATTTTGAAATCTTGCTGTATGCACTGTATTTCGAATTCGGGGGGGGGGGATGTGGGAGAGAGAAGAAGTCATATCTAGAAGTATTTCTTAATGAGAAACAGACAGAGAAATGACCAGGAGAGTGAAGACAGCACAGGCTCTGTGGAAACTTGATGAAAGGCCAAGACGCTCCTGCAGATGACTCTTAAGCTCTCAGGAGTTCTGGTAATTCCTTATGCTTGTTGCTTTCATTTTGTGTTATGAGACTTGTGGCCATGACCATGAAGTCATTTAATTCTTTGTGTGCCATTTGTCATACACTTTCTGTAGGCCAGGTACTGTGTTGGGCTCTGAGGCATGAAGATAACACAGACCTGACAGTCCCCAAAGATTCCTGAGGGGTCAGAATTAAGAGGATAGATGAATATATCAAAGACTGAAAACTTGTCTACTACTACTAGGGGTCCAAGGCAGCCTTCCCTGGTCTGGCTGTCACATATTTCATGAGTACCCCAGACCATCTCTAACCATGCAGAGTCCAGGGCCAGGGCAACAAGGGAATTGGCGGAGTGGAAGAATGTAAGGGACTACTGATTGTATATAATAATCATGGCCGGGGCAAACTCTAGCCTGTGGGAGGGAGGAGCAGTTGGGAATAAGAGGCAGAGCCAACTGACATCTCAAGGCATCTGGGAATGCTCCTATGATGGGTGACAAGTGTGGTTGTCACCCATGAAAGAACCAATGCAGCCACCAGAAAGCAGATGCAGAGGCAGTCCAGTGAGAAGGCACAACAGACAGTAAGGATGTCGAGAGCATATGCAAAATAGAACCCTGACCACAACCATTGTGGCCAGTACCCCTGTTCTCTCAGGACTGATCACTGTCTGCTAAAGTCCCTAAATTTTTCTCAGATTTCCCATTTAAGACCAATCAGGGAATGTAAAATCTGCTCACCTAGAGACTCTTATAAGATGTCCTTATGCTTTGTCCATATACCCTTCCTCATGCTATCGGCCTTCACTGGGCACAGAGGAATCTTGCCCTCTCTCTTGCTGGCTCTTTTTTCCTGCCAAGTACAGGTAAAGTGCTGAGTCCAACACTCTTCCTGTGCAAGCTCTTCAGATTGCTGTTTCTCACTGAGCACTTCAGGTGTTACCAAGGTCTTTGATAAAGAGTACATAGAAGTCTGGAGACAGTTCTGACACTCACTCACAGCTCCACCAGTATTATTCTTTCCAGATGGAGTTCCCTGAGTGGTCCCAGCAACGTGATTGAGCAGAGGGGGTCTTCCTCCATTCCAGGTTAGTGGGCACCCTGGTTAGAGGTGGTCTGTGTGCTCATGAAATATGTGACCACCAGACCAGGAAAGATTGTCTGGGGTCCCTAGTGTTGTGGAGAGTTTGAGGGGTACCAAGTGAACCAATTAGGCAGGGTAAGGCCATGCTTCAGTCCCGAGGCAACAGCCCAGAGACATCCCTAGAAGCTGTGCTTTGGTCAAGGGCAGGAATGGGATACCTTTCTGAGATGGAAGCTGGGTTCCAGGTCCAGGGTTTCCATGTGGGTATGCTCAATGGTGAGGATGATGTTCATGGTGAGCTATGTGCACACACTTCTAGAAGTTGAGTCCTGGTTCCCATGATTTACATTCTCTTGAAGGGCTGATTTATCATCATTTCTTCCCCTGGCAACCATCCGCACCATTTGCCTCTTAGTTCTAGCCTCCCTGGCAGATAATTAATGAGCTCTTAATACAGCTTATGGGCACCAGAGGGAATGAAAGCACTATTTAAAAACCCTTCCAGGGGATTTTTTTTTTGTTAAATGAAGAATCCCTTTGTCATGGAAAAAAATTATATACATTTGGCAAATGTTGCCCTTTTGAACTTGTAGACTGTTCAAAGACAGTTCAAGAAGTGTGCTTGAATCTGTTAGAGGTTTAGATATTGAGCACTTACTAAAAGTATCCAAGGTGGGAAACAGAGAGTAGGGTTTTAATTCTTTTTCTTAGCCAATCGGTACTGTTTTTCTTTCTCACTCACCTAGAACATGCCAAACACTTATGCCAAAAGTGTATTCCAGGGGAATGCACTGTGTGCAAGACACACATAGCCACCGTCCTTGTGCTGTTCATGGCCAATTGTCAGAGACAGATAAAGCAGCATACAGTTATGCAGATAATGAGTTCACTGCACATTTGATGAATGTTACCAAGGGACCAATGAGGGAGGCTAATGGGGCCTGAGCTAGTTTTGGGGGAAGGGAGTGTGGTCAGGGAAGTGACAGTTACGTTGAGTTCCTAGCACGAGGTAGGATTAACTGGAGCAAGAACACTTCAGGAGTCGCAAATCCCTCTTAGAAGTATTTCCATGTCGAGTCTAAATTCAGTGATGCGGGCAGTGAGTACTAACCACCACACAGGAAGTTTGAGAAGATGAGCCCATGAGATGAAACTGAGTGTCAGGTGTTCTACACTAAGAGCATCAGGAAGCTGTATCCCAACTGTCTTCCAGGCACAATGCATACTTTATTGATGAACTTGAAGCTTTGTAGTTCCTTGGGCGATCCTGATGATCAGGCAGGGTGGGAACCTTTGTTTTTAGGCTTCAAGAGTCCCCTTGACCCTGCACCAACCTCAGGTCCTTCATAGGCCATACTTCCCCCACACAGGTAGAAATCACCTCTACAGAAGGTCTTATCTGAGTTTCTTTGGGCCAAGACTCCTACTGGACTCTAGACAGGATCTGCTGTGTCCTACGAGGAGTGTCAGCTACTGTGTGTGACCACAGATGAGACTATTCCAATCCTGCCTTTGACAGACTTGGAGAGTGAGCTGCTTCAGAGCTTCCCAAACCCAGACCAGTCAGGGTGGGTGGCCACCGCTATGGTTTACTTGGTGGCAAAAGAGAAGACTCTGTCTTTTTAGGAAGAGGGGTTGAGGGAGATCTCTGGGTCAGACCTGGTCTCATGGTACATACAGCCTTGCTCCCAGCTTCTCAGTTTCCTCCTTCTATGTGTCTTTTTTGTTTCTCTCACAAACACCTAAGACACAACAGCTGAAAGGGAGAGAGACTTGACTGCAGTCAGTGTTTTCAGCTATGATCACATAACTCCATTTCTGTGGTCCTTCAGTAAGTAGAACTGGTCTGTGGAGAGGTGCAGGGAATTGAGAGGCTGGCTTCATTGTGGCGGGGAAGCCAGGGAGATCAGAGGAAGGGGCCAGGGACATGAAACACTGTAGCAACCTGCTTTTTCTATGCAGCCCGCATCTCTTGAAGTCCCCATTGCCTCCCATAATGGTACCCCAAGCCTTCCATGTACCAGCCTGCTTCATCTTCAGACCACAGTATCCTTGATGATAACGGGGAACCTGTGATTGTGTGGGAGGCAGGGAAGTCCCTGGGAAACCAACTAAGCTGGGTCTGTAACCTGAAGCCTGGAATAAAGGTTAAGATACTGGCTGCCAACAAAAACTTTACAAAGAGAGTTTAACATTGTATCTCTCTGCTAGGCTCACCTACACAGAATCACTGTGGAGGTGCAGGAAGATCTGGTATAATTACTTAGGACACTTTCCTGGGTCCTATATAGGCTGTAGGTGCTCTGTGAGCCCAGATGTCCAGCTGACTTGTGGTGTCAGAAAAATGGAGGTTGTCTTGGATGCCTGAGACGGGAGACTCAAAGAAGGCAGCTGCAAGATTCTGGGTCCAGAGACGAGGAAAGCAGCTTCAGTAGGTGGGGCCTGGAGCTAAGAGCTTTGCCCAAAGCCAGACTGGCAGTGCCATATTACTCTAACGTCTGTGACCTGCACACAGCTGCAGAGCCATTGGCAGCCCTGCTCTTTGGAAAGAGAACGGTGGCTATAGCTTGGCCCCAGTACCCAGCACGCTCTTATGTGCCAATGTGTTTTGGGAAGGCCTCTGCCTTTAGTTCCTTACAGCAGCTTCCTGCAGCCCGTGATTAGTCCATTTAATGGGTCCCATTAAGCGGCCTGGGCCTAAGCCTTGCTGGGGAGTCTGCAGGACTATTGATGCTGAGAGGCTGCAGTTGTCAGCACTGTCGTTCTTTCTTGGCAGCCCCAAGCTGGGGAGGGCATTGTTGGCAGTCCCAGGGTCCTGTCCATGAGGCAGGTAGAGAGCCTCTGAGTGGTTCTAGCAGGCCGAGAAGTGGCAAATGCCTGCTGGTACCAGAAATGTCTTTTGGATTCAGTGACAGTCACAGTCGTCAGGATAATGTGTGGGCCAGCAGGGGAGGGGCAGAGGTGCAGTTAGCAGGCAGTAGAGGGTTAGGGCAACTGTTGATAGCCCTGTGTGCCTGTGAGAAGTGAAGGGGATGGGGATGTATCGGCTGATCTTTGTGACCAGTGTTGCAGTGGGAATGGACATTGACAGGTGGTTTGGGGCTCTAGTTTGTTTCAGGGACTACGAGATTTGAGGCTTAGACTCAGGTGCCACATGATCAGTGCTAAAGAGTTTGAAGGCAAGATTCTCAAATCCTTTCTCTCTTCTGATTTGATAGGTTGTTTTGATCCCTGAAGTTAGATTCATTTAACAAAATAACTTTATCCAGGAAACATAAAAAAACAATCCTCCTTGGTGGGAAGATGAACAAGTCACAGAAGCTAGAGGAGCCAAGGAAGGATTGGATTGTATTGGAGTATAATGTGATGGTCCTAGACTTTCCTCTGGAGGGTGATGGGATCTTACAGTGTGATTAGAGGGCCACTGGAGGCCATACCCACCTCTGACAGGGAGATGGAGGCAGGACAGTTTGGAGTTCAAAGCCAGTCTGGGTGACATAGTGAGACCCTATCTCATAAATGAAACAAAACCACGCCCAAACCACAGGAAGGTGTCCAACCATGGCAGTGTTAGCTTCCTAGGATTGTTATAAGAACAAAAACTTAAGAAACAGGAATTAAATTTCTCAGTTTTGGTGGTCAGCTATTCATATTTAAGTGTCAGTAGGGTTGGTCTGTCCAGAGGCTCCAAGGGGAAAACTTGTGTTTCCCTTCCTATTTCCATCAGAGGTTGGAATTGCTTGGTGTCCCACAGCTTGGGACTGAGCCTCTCTAGTCTTGGCTTCTTTCATTGTGTGGTTCTCTCTGTCTCATCCTCGCTTTCCTGTAAGGACACATGGCATTGAATTTATGCCATAGCTAGATTTCATGATCCTTAACTATGTTCACAGGATACATCTCCCAAATCGAGTGATGCTCACAAGTGAAAGATAGTCGTGTATTTTAGGGGACACTTTTGCGGGAATTAATAAAAAGTGAATCCACCCCACAAACTCCCTTTCTCGCTGTGCCACGTTCTTGTGCCAGTACCGTCCAGCCTCAACACTAAGTTCCGGTGGGTTCTTGTTATTTCCTCCCAGCAAGCTGCAACATCTAGCTCACATGCAACGCTTCACACCCCCCCACAATCATTCATCTAGCTAGCGCCTAGTGCCCGGTAAGTAACACACAACTCTTAAGGCTTTAATATCCAATCAGGTTTATGAAATAGTAAGATCACAACTTACAAGATGCCAATACAGTAATTTCAAATAATAACCAAATAATAAAGACAATATTCTAACCCAATTAATCTATTTTGTAAAAAGCTTTGCTTGGTTGTATAACCACGCAGGGTCTCACTCATCATTCTCTGACTCCATGGTGAAGATCCTTCTTCTCCACCCTCTCTGATCTTTCCTCTCCTCCAACTCTAGCTCCACCTCTCTATTCCTGTCCAATCACAGGCCTGTCACTGCCCTAATGTGATTGGACAGAGAAAATGCTGCAGCAGGCCACCATTTGGCCCATTACAACTATTGTTTGAAAAATGGAGTTGGGGTAGTACCAAAAGCAAAATGGCAGCTTGACCAAGAGATCATGAACTCTGGGGTTAGGATGTGTAGGGGTAGGTATGGATTCCATCTCTTCCTACTGATTGACAGGCTACCCTAGACAAGTGATTGACAGGTTACCCTAGACAGGCTCCATGATGCTCAGCCTTGATTCCTTCTTTGGAAACAGATGATGACAATCATTCCTATCCTATAACATTTCAGAAGGATTAAGTGATTTAATGCTACAGAGGGCTTGGTGTTATCACTGGCCTGAGTTATAACTCAGTGCATACTTTTGTTTATAATATTAAGAGGACAGTGAGTCTTGTAAGCTTACCTTATGACTAGGGTCTGACCATCTCTTTTATGTGAACTAGAGAATAGTCACATTTGATTTTGACATTTGATTATGGGTTTGGTCTGTTGGCTTCATGGTCAGCCTTGATGGCATGGGTGGTCAGGAGGAAGGTACAGGTAAGCTAGGGTGCTAGTGCTAAACCGGCTGGGGTAGACTCATACAGACGTGCATGGTGTGGAGCTGGTCAGCCTGAACACCGCCTCCACCCACCCTATGCACTATCAGATTGTGTGCTCAAGCAAGAGCCTGCAGATGGATTTCTTTTTCCTCCAAAAAATCTCTTAGGGGCTAGCGAATGATTGGGCAAAGTATCTTTAGATGATCAAGAATAGTCTCTCTTACTTAGGTCAGCTGATGGCTGACATTAACTGCATCTACAAAATACCTGCACAGTAACATCTAGGTTTGCTTAAGTGAGTAACTGGGCCCTGCAGCCTGGCCATGCTGATACATTCAGCCACCGCCAGGGGTGACCCTTCAAGTGAGATCCACACCACAGCATAAGGCTGATGCTCCTGAGAGAAGGCAGGCCATGGAGAAAGCAGCTGTGTGAACAGAAGAATGGGGCCAGAGCCTGAGAGGACCCTGCTGTGCCAGATGAAGTGGAGCTTCATGTTAGTGGGTTGGACCACCAGGTGGGAAACTCATTGTCTTAGTTAGGGTTTTACTGCTGTGTGCAGACACCATGACCAAGGCAACTCTTATAAGGACAACATTTAATGGGGGCTAGCTTATAGGTTCAGTTGTTCAGTCCAGTATCATCAAGGTAGGAACACAGCAGCATCCAGGCAGGCATGGTGTAGGAGAAGTTGAGAGTTCTACATCTTCATCTGAAGGCCGTTAGCAGAATACTGGCTTCCAGGCAGCTAGGATGAGGGTCTTAAAGCCTACACCCACAGTGATATATCTACTCTAATAAGAGCCACACCTAATCCAACAAGGCCACACCCACTCCAAAGAAGGCCACACCCACTCCAAACAAGGCCATACTCACTTCAACAAGGTCACACCTTCTTGTAGTGCCACTCCCTAGGCCAAGCATAGAACACCATTACACTCATCATCTAGATTAGATGTCAGAACACTTAGTGTGCTCTTCTAGCTGCTGAGAAATCCACCTTAGAGAAAATGGGGTATTTTGACAGGATCTGGCCTAGGAGGTGTCTTTGGTGAAACCTGGGCTTAGAGGAGGAAGAGAATCAGGGCTGGAACTCAAACAAGCATTGCCAAAAGTGGTCTCAGATTCCTGCCTGCCATTGTCATTATGATTCTGAGGTGATGTTGGTATAACTTCCTGTTCATGGACACAAAATCCAATCTTGATCAATGGCTTACTCTAGAAGTGGATAGAGTGTGGTTCTAATAAAGATTATCTGGGGGAAAGCTGACATCTTGGCTCACGTTTGTGTGTGGACAAACCCAGATAGTAAGAAGATCATATCAGCAGCAGAAGAAAACAACCAAGTATTAGGACCAAATAAGACAAAATCAGATCTGCTTATCCTCCAACTCTAAAGGATTGTGCTGGCTGCTGGGCACTGGTGACCTGTCGATAGCTGCTTAGTGATCTGCTTATAATTCCTTATTTGATCTTCACATCAACCCACTGATGTAGCCATGACAACTCTTCCCATGTATAGAAGAGAGATTGAAGGTCTGAATGATCAGAAAGTTATCCTAAGGTCACGTGGTTCCTTGTGGTGTCTCTGGGACATGGACCCATGACTATCTGACTCCAGGGCTCAGTCCTGCAGTTGTCTCCCAAGCCACAGAGAGCCAACACTCTGTGAGACGTACTGAAGACAGATTTTTTTTCACTTCCATGGTGGGGAATAAACGGGCAAACCCAGAAAGGACAGTTTGAGGAGATTTTCCAGATGAGAGGGAAAGCAGAATGGTTCAGTGGCTGTTTGAAATCTGACTTGTCTGCCATGGAGAGTGATCTTGCTGTGGGGGAGAGTAGAATGAAGGGAAAGAAGCCAGGGATCAGTGTAGGTGTGACGGCAGACATCAGCACAGTTCACAGAAAGGAGCTCCGGAATCCAGACTTACAGGACATTCATCTTACGAATCTGTTGAAACTTTGAAGCATAAAATCTCTGCTGCTGGCTGCTCCGTGGGCTGCGGAAATGTTTCCTCTGAGCTCCCCACACTGTCTACTGTCTGCTCCCCCTTAAGATATTTGTGACACTCTGAGAGGCAGAGCTTCCGTTTCATACATCCAACAAGAAGCCTTTAGTATCAGACGAAGATTCTGGACATAAAGCACATGCCTGCTTGCATGTGTCCACACAGGTGTGTGTGTGTGTGTGTGTGTGTGTGTATGTGTGTGTGTCTTTCTTAATAAGCTTCGTATCGAATTACCCCCTTTTTAATTCTTTGTCCTCTGACAACAACCACCAAAAGAACTACACACAGCAAATATGGCGTAGCAAGCTCCAGTAAGCACCCATCACTCCCATGTCAGATAAAGCGGGTTAGTGCTACTGATTGTGGCTTAAGCTTCCTAACACATCTAGGGTGACACGAGCATCTATGCCTAGTGGTGTCTGTGTTAATTAGAAGGCACAGGAAGGACGGGGCTTACCACTGGCATCTGATCTCAGCATACTGGCACAGGCTTTGTCCACAGTGATGGCTGAGATACAGGATTACGGCAGAAATGAAAGGCCTGTGGGGCCTGCGCTTGGAATCAGTGTACTACACTTCTGTTACACTCTTTCTGCCAAAGCAAGTCACAGTTCATCCCAGAGGTAGGAAGCTGGGAGGCACAAACTGAGTGGTCAGTAAATCACATAGTAAGGTGCCAAGGGTGTTGTTGAGTTCCTACCAGTGCCTATTTGCTGAAGGTGGCATCATGGGACACAGAGATGTCTACTTCGAAACTTCCCTTTTTCTCTGTCTGGTCTTTGCTATGGCCTTTGGATCATGAGGGTACAAAGTCCTTATACTTGGATGTTTTCTGATTCAGTGAGGATATTATCAGTACTAGACTGTTTACTGGGGGTGAATATCAAGCTTTGGTTAATGCATGAATTTTTGATGTGGGGTGTGTGCCCCTTCACTACCGCAAAGGCATTAATATAGAGGTCCCAAGACAATCTTGGGTTTCAGTCCTTGTCTTAGTTTGCATTCTATTGTTGTGAAGAGACACCATGATCAAGGCAACTCTTATAAAGGAAAACATATAACTGGGGCTGGCTTACAGTTTCAGAGGTTTAGTCCACTATCATCATGGAGGGAAGTATGACAGCAAGCAGGCTGCTGGTGCTGGAGGAGCTGAGAGTTCTACATCTTGATCTGCAGGCAGCAGAATTAGACTGTTTATCACACTGGCTGTAGCTTGAACATAGGAGACTTCAAAGCCCACCTCAACAGTGAAGCACTTCCTCCAACAAGACCACAAGCATTCCAACAAGGCTACACCTACTCTAACAAGGCTATACCTCTTAATAGTGCCACCCCCTATGGCCAAGCACTCAAACACATGAATCTTTGGGGGCTATTCCTATTCAAGCCACCACAATCCTTTTCTTTCAGCTTGTTTGAGTCAGGGTCTCTTTTGCTCACTACTGTATGTGCCAGGAAAGCTAGTCTGTGACATTTTGGGGTTTTCTTTGTCTCTGCTCTCATTACATAGTGGGATCACTGGAATCACAGACACACTATCCTTTGTGGCTTCATGTGGGTTCTGGGGATTTGCATTCGTGTTCCTCACACTTGCATGGCAAGAACTTTAGCCACTGAGCCACCTTGCCAGCCCTCTGGTGCGTTCTTGGTGGACGCTGGACATGCCCTTTATACTCAGCAATGCTCCTTTATGTCTCTTTGGCTGACAGGAGCAAATAGTTCTCTATAGTAGAGTGCAAAATTCCTCTGAGATTTGTGCTGACACATGTACAGCTCAGCAGTCGCAGCTCATTGTCTCACTTTTCTTAAAACTGCAAGGGAAAAGAGAGAAAGTCTCTGGCACATGTGAGTGGAGCAGAGAAGGTAAGAATAAGCTAGGGGGAGATGCAGCCAAGTCACTCAGTCAACTCTCACTTATTTCCCCCAAAGAGAGACCCGGAGGAGCACATCACCGGCTCTCCCCTGTTATGGTTGTTTGATTGAAATACAATTGTCAGCAATCTTCATTTGAACTCCATAAGGATAGCAGCCCCATCTGCTTTCTCTCTCTCTATGCCAGATTCCTTACTTAGAGCTACAGGATAGGCATTCTGGAAACATTCGTTGGATGGAAAAGAGGAGGTAGCTGGGGGCCGGCTACATAGATATAGAAGTTTTTGAAAGACCAAGGAGGTTGTTTTAAAATTTCCAGAGAGAGTGTCTGTGATTAGTGAATGGTGCGCTCCCAGACTGAACTACCAGACAGGTGTCTGATGAAGTGCAAAGGATGTGCAGATTTCTAGGAGACCAAACGAGTTTACCAGGAACCTGTCCTGTTAAACCAGCTCTTAATTCTTCTGTGACTGGATTACTGTACACTTGTAACAGCCTGGAGGCACTTTACACTTGGGCTCCCCACAAGACATCTATCTGACAAGATGTTTTATGATCAACAGGTGAATTTCCAACCAGACACTTAATTATAAGTGAAGTTCTTCTAGAATATCAGGCTTAAGGGAGAGGAAGGGGATTCTCTTTGCCAGAGCACCCTGGGACACTGTTTTCTCTTTTATCTTGTTAGTATGTATCAGTGACAAGCAGGCAGTTCTCTCAGGCAATTCTGCTATAGTCGTACACATGGTGAAGCTAGATGGGAGGAACCCTCATACTGGGCATTCGAGCTGTGAGTTCACATCAAGTGGACTGATCAAAATGGTGGTCTGAAAAGAAGACCAAAGGGAACGGGAAGAAACTTGCAGCCCAGGATGGACACTGACAAGACATTTGCAGAAGTAAGGGATTGCAGGGCTCTTGCTGCACAGCACAGAGCCAATTAGGGCCAATTCTGCGATATGTTGAATTATAAAGCTACAAGTGTGAGCTGAGGTAACAGAAGCCTGCTGTTAAGATCAAGAGAGACCCTCGTCCCCTTGTCTTCTGACTTTATCAAGCCTCAGCTATAAACTGTATCTGAGTGTATGTATCAGAATCTGAGCCATGCACTTCCCTAGTTAAATAAACTGGAATGAGGCACAAAGAGTTCTCCACCTTGCCATACAGAAGGATCACACAAATAACACCCTATATGTTAGGGTCTCAAGGTGGCCAATGCCCTAACATATAGCTGACTTCTAACCCTAAGCATCTTACAGGGGGTGGGGTGGGTTTGATTTGCCTTTCCTGCCTCAGCACTCCTTTAAATTAAACAAAATTAAATTTATTTATTTAGAAACAACGTCTCATTGTATAGTACTTGCTGGCATGGAACTCACTATGGAGACCAGGCTGGCCTCAAGCCCATGGAGATCTGCTTGCCTCTACCCTCTGACTTCTGAGATGAAAAGCACACACCACCACAGCGCATGCACCACCAGAGCATCCTTTTGGTGTCTTTTTGGACGTCATCATGGTCTGCCTGCTCCTGTTTACCTTTTTGCCTTCTTTTCTCATCAAGTGATGGCATTATTCTCTTCTACTGCAAAGCATCTACCATGTTTCTGTGGAAAATGACCTGGGGGATATCTCAAAATTTCATCATCTGCCTGATATTTAGTCTTAGAGTCCTTCTCCTGGTATTCATTGATCAGATGAAACTGCTTGACTTGGTTTAAGTCATTTGGTTACTCTTGACGGGGCTACTCATGGGTGATGGTGCCCATTGATCTGTGTGCATGTGCATATACATGTACATGCATGAGTGTTTGCGTGTTTGTGTGCATATGTATGCCTGCTTGTGTGTTTGTGTGTGCACATATGCATGCATGTGTGTTAGAAGAAGTTATCTAAGCAAAGCAAATTTAGTGCCACATAAACACCATGGAATCAATTTTCTACAGGAAAGAACAGGATTTTGTCATGAGACACACGTTGGAAATTCCTAAGGATACAAATAATAGATATTTATTAATTCCACTTTTCCTGAAGAAATGGTGGGACAATGGGAAGAATAAAGAGCAAAGGAGAAGATGCCCAAAGAGCTACCTCCTCACCAACTACTCTGATCAGTCTCAGATTATGAGAGAAAACAGGGTACAATTCCTTTTGATTGATTTTATATAATTTTTTTAGTTTTTAGCATATGCTTATTTATTTTGCATGTATGTATGGGTGCACATGTGAATGTCACACATGTGGTAGAGGACAACTTAGAGAGCAGGTACCCTCCTCTCACCATGTGGGTTCTTGGGATCAAACTCAGGTCGTCAGGCTCATCAGCAAGGACCTCTACCCACTGAGTCTCTCACTGGCCCATCATAGATGATTAGTTTATGATTGGTTTTAAAGACTAGGAGTACTTTGGCTGATATTTGCTTCTGCCTTGCCTTCCTGCTTGAGTCTGGGGGTGTATGCTCTCTATCTCTCTTTCTCTGTTGCTTCAGCATATGAAAGAATATCCCGGGGAACCTCAAGTCCTCAGGCAAAGAGCTTAATGCAGAATCCTTGTAGCCTGGAATTAAGTCTGTTCTGCAGAGGGGGCAGAGAGGGATGGGAAGAGATGGAGTTATTTCAGCTCAGTTCGTTTCCATGCTCTGTGGTCCCCAGGTTTATTGTGAAGGTGCTCTCCGTGCAGGGAAATGGGAAACTGCAACCCATCTCTGTCACATGGTTCATATGCTCCCTGTTAACAGAGAGGAAGATGAATTCCTGGCTCTAGAGAGTCGCATGCACAGACTGGCTTGCACGCCTGGATCCCGGAGGCTGTCCCAGACCAGCACATCCTCACTTCTTGATTACCTGGGCTGATGAGGGAACACTGGTGTATGTGCCCAACTAAGTCATTAATCTTAGTGTCACCTGCTGGGCCGAGGACTTCACTCTAGGGCTGAAAGTTGTTTTGCAGAAAATTTTCAATCCTAATGATGTTTCCTGTGACTGATATTAGAACGGGTGAGTTCTGTGAAGGCCAGCAAGCCAGCCAGCCCGTGGTCGGAAGTTATTTGATATCAGAAAATTGGCCTTCAGTGAAAAGGTCACCTCAGATTAGACACAAAATAAGTGAACCAGTGGAGGTCTGCGGTGATCATTCCTGCTCAAGCTTAGGCCCACAAATTCCATCTTTTTATGTGTATTTTTTTTCCTGCTTTGAGAACCTATGTATCATCTTCCTTTCTATTTACGAATGTTAAGTGTAGAAATCAACCATGATCTCTTATAAACCCTGAGAACCCATTATGCTCCACTTCCCCAGGCCTGGGGAGTAAGGTAGAGGAACACACACCTTAATATTCTTCCCTTTATAGAGTTCTTATCATAGATATTGAGATAGTTTGTATATGTTTGGCCCAGGGAGTGGCACTATTAGAAAGTGTGGCCCTGTTCAAGTAGGTGTGTGGCCTTGTGGGTGTGGGCATTAATACCGTAGTCCTAGCTGCCTGGAAGCCAGAATTCTGCTAGCAGCCTTCAGATGAAGATGTCGAACTCCCAGCTCCTCCCGCACCATGCCTGCCTGGATGCTGCCATGTTCCTGCCTTGATGATAATGGACTGAGCCTCTGATCCTGTAAGTCAGCCCCAATTACATGTTGTCCTTGTAAGAGCTGCCTTGGTCCTCGTGTCTGTTCACAGCATGGTATGTTTTATCTTTTATAACCTCATGGGGTAGGTATCATTGTCCTTATTCTTATACATGAAGAAACAAAAGAAACTAATTTTCCTATGACTTCTGGATCACACAGGGTATTCAGATGCATGATTCAGATGCATGTGATAGGAACCAACTCTGATTGCTTTGAGGAAAAGTTCATTTCATTAAAGGGTTACTGGGAAGTTCATAGGACCATAGAGAGGGCTAGAGACTCAGGGGACATAGGCCTAGGGGCTGCACAGATGGACATGATGGCAACTAAGACCTCATTTCATCTCCTGAAGGTCCAAACCCCGAGAAGGCCTTGTTAAAGCAAGCCAGACAGAAGAGCAGTATCCAGGCAGCCTGGGGAAGGTGGCAAGGCTGGGTCTGTGCTACCTTGACTGATGGTGCTCCATCTCCAGATATTGCTACCTTGACTGATGGTGCTCCATTTCCAGATGTGGGAAGAACTCGGCTAGGAGGAGTCTGGGCCATTTCCTGGCACCCTTACACATGAGAGTCTGTGAAAGAACTCTGTCAACACAAATGGCACATGTCCCGAGTATCATATGTCACACAGGTGGAGTCAAGTTTTGATGCTAGAACCATTTGGTAATAAGACCTTTTGTAGGTTCCTGAGGGATCCTGGTACCAGCCTAACATCTTCTCAAGAGTGATTTGGGGTCCTGCTGATCACATGGTTCAGGCTGCCTAAAAACATGCAATCTTCAACAGCCTTTGTCTTTAAAGGAAAATATATTTGCAAGGGACAAGTTGGTTCCAAACTCTGGTTTTGAAATGTAGGGAAAGTTAAGATTAGATTGCAGTGAATCAATGGAGTTGACACCTGAGGAAATATAATCACTCAAGGAAAACATGGTTGAATAATGTGGCAGTAACAACTAGGAGAGCTTGGGGTTTTTGATAGTATGAAACATGACAGAATGTCTTATGAAAACAGATCCGCCCGAGTCACCTTCTGAATACCTCTACCTTGTTTGCAGCCACACAGGCAATGTGTAGACATGGGTTCCAAAGATTAAATCTTGCAGATAAATATCAGGTTCTGGGGAGTTCCTCCTTTTAAGAAACCCCCACTCCTGTGCTTGGTGTAGATTCTTTCAAACTGAAAAATCTATTTGTAACCCATAGGTCCATATCATAGAAAACGTGTAGACTTATTCTGTGTGTTTCCTTCAGCAGTGTGTCTCGAAGACTTTGTACGTGGGGACCCATCATTCTACTTCATGGGTTCATGTACCGAAGAGTTCTTCATTATGTGACCACATATAACAGCTTGCCTTGATAAGTTCCTATTGATAGACATAGCTGTACCTTGCCTTTGTTAATGGTATTCTCGCTAACATATACCAGGTAAAATCTATGTACTCTGAGACTGTCTCAGGGGCATCTGTAAAGAACTCATAGGGGATACATGTATAAGCTTTAATGGTATTGACAAATTATTCTCAAATGTGCTTGTACCAAATTATACTCTCACTTGTAGCTTTGAGAGTAGTCATGTCTCCCTGCCAATATTACCACATGTCAAATGAGCAGGCAAGGCGCTGCTCTGTTGCATGTCCTTGACCAGTGGTGATGATGAGCACACTTAAGTACTTAAGTACACAGCTTGGCCCTCCATAGCTTCCTTCTGGTTCTTCCTAAGCCAGTAAATAACCTCTTATATTTTATTTCTGGGCTTTCTGAGATTAGGAAAGGTTTATCTATCTCGTCTCTGGCTATATCTCTTGTGCTCACTACAGGGTAGTTTTGAAATACATGTGTGTGGCAGTCCAAATAAAAATGGTCCCTATAACCCCACAGGGAGTTGCACTGTGAGGAGATGTGGCCTTGTTCGAGTAGGTGTGACCTTGTTGTAGGAAGTGTGTCACTGGGGGTGGGCTTTGAGACTTTAGGAGCTCAAGTCAGGCCAAGTGTTGCTCTCTCTTCCTGCTACCTGCAGTTCTGGATGTAGAATTCTCTCAGCTACCTCTCTAGCACCATGCCTGCCTGAATGCCCTCATGTGTCCCACCATGATGATAATGGACTAAACCTCTGAACTGTTGGTCATCCCACCCACCCCAATTAAGTTTTTCCTTTGTAAGAGTTGCCATGGTCACAGTATTTCTTTCCAGAAATCCTAGCTAAGATACCATATAACCAATGTTGGAATGATTTGATCCAGTCACCTCTCTCCTGAATGTGGCATTATCATGGCTTCAAAATGTGATCAAGACATGGTATGAAATCTTTTCAGAATTGAGCCTCAGTACACAGCTTTAGGACCTTCAAATAAAGATCAGACCCTAATTACTTTGCTAACAGAAGGTTGTTCCAGAAACAAGGACATAAACTTCTAGATGCCTTAGCTCCACCCTTTGCCCCTCCCAGCCCCTGCAGTGCTTTTGCAGTGAAGAGCCAACATGGTCCTGTGGGGTGGTTATTCTTAGCCTAACCTTTGTCAGACTGAGACCAGACATTGTGTTCAATAAAACCTCTGCCCTTCTGTGTGCTTTTTTTTGAGAGGTAATTACTAACAAACATTGAAAACCAAAAGGCTTCAATTGTCTTTCTGGCATTCCTTGACAAATGGTGGACTCAGTGACCCCTCTTTAGAAGAGGCCGCTATTTCAAGGTCACCTAACTACTTGGTTCCAAGTGACATCTGAACTTGTACCTTCTGGTTGACAATGCAACTGTAGATAAAAGTAAATCTGTCTAAGAAGGAAAGGCAGCCCAACACAACATAGTGTACAATAGTACACCAAATTTGCCATAGGGAGATGTGATGGTTTGTATACACTCGGCCCAGGGAGTGGCACTATTAGGGGGTGTGGCCTTGTTGGAGTGGGTATGGCCTGTTGGAATAGGTGTGTCACTGTGGGTGTGGGCTTTAAAACCCTCATCCTAGCTGCCTGGAAGCCAGTCTTCCATTAGCATCCTTCAGATGAAGATGTAGAAAGAACTCTCAGCTCCTCCTACACCATGCCTGCCTGGATGCTGCCATGCTCCCTCCTTGATGATACTGAACTGGACTTCTGAACCTGTTAGCTAGCCCCAATTAAATGTTGTCCTTATAAGAACAGTAAGAGTTGTCTTGGTCACGGTGCCTGCTCACAGCAGTAAAACCCTAACTAAGACAGGAGAGCTACTGGAATGTTGAGGAAGGGAAGGCTAGGGTTGCTGTAACAACTATTCTATAAGCTAACTGGGCTTCAAAGGACAGATAGCAGTGTGAGTGAGGTGGTGGATGGGTACAGGAGGACAGAAGTGGAATGTTGGTGGAGGTTCAGGTAATATTGAGGGAGTTATTGTAGAAAGTCCACACTTTTCCCCATCCCAGTTTGCAAAGATTTAGAGTGATCCTTATTTTCTTGGATGTTCTTGAAGTGAATAATGGGGTGCAAATCTTTGTTTGTGTTCCCCCTCTCCTCTAGAGATAGGCTCGACACTCTAGCAGACTCTTAAAAGATCTTTTGGCATCCCAGATGGTAAGGATGACTGGTATAGGGAGATATTGGGAGGCAGTGTCAGATATGTGACTTGGATGTAGGCTCCAGAAGATCCTAGCTTCCCAAATAAATGATTCTTGATCCTGTAGGTGATGGTGAGTTTTGTATGCAGGGTAATTCAAAATAAACATGGGAGGTAAGAACACTTGGTGTTTACTGTATATGTGTTATGTGTCTTGCAGTATCCTACTTAAAAAATATTTTAATTAGGTGCTAGAGAGGTGGCTCAGTCATTAAGAGTGCTCACTGATCTTGCAGAGGACTCATGTTCAGTTCCTATCACTACCATCTGTAACTCTAGTTCCAGGGGATCCGATGACCTCATCTGTCTTCTGCAGGTACTAGACATGCACACGAAGCAAATTCATTTTTGAATTATTTATTTATTTTATATATGTGAGTGTACTGTCACTATCTTCAGACACACCAGAAGAGGGTATCAGATCCCATTTGCAGATGGTTGTGAGCCACCATGTGGTTGCTGGGAATTGAACTCAGAACCTCTGGAAGAGTAATCAGTGCTCTCAACCTCTGAGCCATCTCTCCAGCCCCACAAAGCAAACCCATATATGAAAGCAAAATACTCATGCACACAAAATGAACTTTTAAAATTTGAAATGAATTTCACATAATAGAGGGTTAAACATTTTAAACCTCACATGTACGTGTTATTAAATACATCCCAGTGCTGTGCATCCAGCATATTTATCGAGTTCTAAGATGTTTGTATCATTGGAAAGGAAATCTGATACCCACTAAGCAGTCACTTCCCATGGCCTGAATCCTCCAACCTGACTAGCCTGTTTTCTGCTTATTGACTTATCAGTTCTGGATGCATCATATAAATAGAATCATTTACCATGTGGTCTTTTGAGTTTTTCTTTTTCACTTCTCCTCATAATGTTCTCAAGTCAAATTCCATTCATATATAATATGTCCATACATTATTTCTTTATAATCATGGATCAATCTTTATTGTATGAACAGACCATAATTTCTTATCTATTCATCAGTTAATGGGCATGTCACCTATATAGATCTTTGGGTTACTGTAAATTATACAGCTGTGAGCAGTCCTATTCAAGTATCTGAATACTTGTTTTTTATTCTTTGGGTGTATGCCTAGGAGTAAAATTGCTGGTTCGTGTGGTAATATATATTTAATTTTCTTTCTGATAAAGATCTTGTGTAGCCCAGGCTTGTTTCTAACTCACTATATAGCTGAAAATAACCTTGAACTGCTGGTCATTTTGCTTCTGCCTCCTCATTGCTGGGATTACAGGTGGGCATCACCATGCCAGAAAGAACTGTATCACCTGAGCCACATTCCCACCCCACATATTTAATATTCTAAGGTTAAGCTTAGCTTTATCTGTGTCTCTCTTTACTCCCCAATTCAGTAAGGAACAATTCAAATTACCCATTGAATAGAAGAGATTTTCAGGTAAGAAAACCAAGGTCCTTAAAGTTAAATGGGTTTTGTAAGGTCATGGAGCCGATAAGCCACAGAGTTGAGATTTAAACCCAGGACCTTTAACCACTGTCTTGCTCCATCTATATATGGAGCCTGAGGGGAGGGGATGTCATCTGGAGCCTGGGGGGAGGGGATACCATCTCCCATTGTAGCGAGGAATAAGTTATTGAGCTTTCCTGTTCAAAGAGCTACCCATAGAAAGAGAAGTTACCTTGCTTCAAGATAGCAACCTGGTGGCAAGGCTATGAAGCCACCTATTGTCTGTCAGTGGGGGTTCTTTCATGAAAAGGGAAGCGGGCACTGGCTCTGGAGGTCCTTTCCCTTCACCTTTCCAGTAGGCATCACTGCCAACTTCAAGGAGCAGCTATACGCACTCTCCCAGCCTTCCCCCCTCTTTCCTTCTCTTGTGGCCACTCCTTCAGTCTTTCACTGCCTCTGAGCCCTTTGACCTTGGGTGCTGGTGGTTTCAATTGTGGGTGAGCTTTTAAGAAGCACATCTAAGCAGGAAACTTTGTGGACGTCTGCGTTTTCATTTCGTGCAGGGATTTCCTATCCCTTGTCATGGAGGACCCATTTATGGATGGTGTTCATTAGGATTAATATCCACTGACTGGGGGAGTGGGGAACCGATCACATACCCACAAGGTAGCAAGGTATCTGTGGGGCTCATCACAGCAGAGACCTGGCAGTGAGGAAAAGCAACATTGTCTTATGACTATGATCTCTGAAACTGCCAGCATCGATGTTTATGTGCTGCCCCAGAGAGGCTCTGAAAAGCCTCACTCAACTCACATGCTCCTGTCTCACTCCAAAGTGGCTTCTGTTTTCCAGGGGGAAAGGCTACTCCAGACATCTGAGTATGCTAGTAGAAGCTGTCGACCAAAGTATGGTAGCCTTTCAAATGAAGTAGAGCACATCCAAATAAGTTTTTAAAATGCCTCTGCTAGATGCTGTCTCAGACAAAAAAGCTCCTGGGATGTCCCTTGATTTCCTTTCCCATTTGGATGTGTCCCATTTGCACTCTGCATTAAGTTGGCAGGCTTACACACACCTCTTCGGACCCATCTGCTGGATCTCTTGCCTTGGTTCCTCACTTGTTCTGGCCAGTGGGAAACACTAATAGAGACCAGAGGGAAGGGAGAGATGGGGTTGGGTGCCCTTAAAGTCTTGGTTCACTTCATCATGGGGAGTTCAGCTGAGTGCGACTGAATTCCTTACTGGTATCTTAGGTCTCCACAAGAGCAAACTTACCAGTGTTGTAAATCTGGCTGAGTTCCAATAAAGCTTTCTGGTGTGTCCCTTCCATTTGGAATCATGGATATTTACCTCTTAGCTAAGCCTCTGTTTGCACCCCTCCCCAAGCTTGCCCATGTCCTTGTGAAGACTTCTTGTGTTGCTTCCTTGTCACCGAGATAGAATGAATACTTCACAGAACGACCTTAAGGGAGGGAGGACTGATTTTGGCTCCTGGCTTGAAGGGAGCTTGTGGCATGGCTTGCTGATAATTTGGTAGACTAGGAAGGGAAGACCTTGGACAGAACCAGAAGTAAATACCATCAACAAGGTCTCCCACCAGCTACACAGTTCTACTAGTTACCACATAGCTCTAAAGGTTTCACAACATCTCAAACAAAGCCATTAGCTGGGAACCAACTGTTCCAACACAGGAGCCTATGGAAGGCATATTTGGGGGTGGGGGTGGGCATTGCACATTCAAATCCTTAACAGTTTTTACCCACTTTCCAACATGGTATCTGTTTCCAGCCTGATCCTCACTAGCACAGTCATGTAATTCCTCTTGTCCCATGGCAGGTTAGCTATAAGATCATAGGATGCGGCACGAATATCAGTCTAAACAGAACACAGAGCAATTAAACATAAAGTGTTCCGCCTTTAATTAAACAATAAGTATCCTGCTCCTGATAGGACCAGAGAACAGGGAACCTGAGGCTGAGGTGGAAAAGAGATCATAGGAAAGTAGAAAGGAAGTTGCCAGTGACCTGATACCTCAAGTAAAGGGAGGGAAGGAGAAAGGGAAGGAGGGAAGAAGGGAGGAAGGCAGGAAGTGGGAGAAGCAGAGGGAGATGGAGACTGGAGACCAGAGACTGAGATGGAGACAGAGACAGAGACGTGGAGAGAACCAGATACTCATTTGCTACTTGAAGGATGCCTAGTAAGACAAGCAGTGACTTCCATCCATGCATATAGAATCCACTTTTTCAGATGTCCTTAGATACTAGAGTTAGCTGTTCCCCCCATTCCTGTACCTTGAGGGGTGGCACCTTCCATGTGTGTCTGACTAGTGCCTATCTCTTTAGCTGTTCAGCAGTCACGGATGAACTGGGTTACCTGAAAGGTGGGCTGGAAATGAAAAAGGACAGGGTGCGAGAGAAGGATGAAGCCAAGACAAAAGACAGCTCCACACATCTCTACACTTTTCCTTCAGGATCTGAGCTCCTCTGCAGTTAGAGGACCCCACCAGTTTCCTGCTTCTATCGTTACCACTCAATAGTCCCCTTCCCATTTCCCCCATCATGATAGTTCTTAGTCTCTGTTTTCTACAGACACGCACAGTAGCCTCTGCACCTTTCCCACTCTGATGCAAATGCTGTGGGTTCTCAGAGCTCTCTCCTAACACTATCCTTCATTCCCCTCGCACTGGACCATTAAAGCTGACCACTAGTAATTTTTGTACTACTTATCTGTGCACCTTTGCAAGAATTTAACTTAGAAAGTGTGCTTGGTGGAGGGACCACTAAGATTCTCAGCATTTCAGAGATCTCTCGACACACTAACATCTTCAAAAAGTCAGCACTCATACTTTGGCAATGGGAAAAGAAGCCGTCCTGTAAGGAATTCTAAAGAGGTTGATTTATTAGGTGAAACCATAAACCTGTAGGCATGACACTTCTTGTATGTTACATAAAACTCTTCAACATTAGGTGCATAGGGGTAAATAAAATAATTTCTCCAATGTCTCCTAAGGGGCCTTAGGAACAACTAGACATTGCATATGCAACTGTGTCTACCTGTTTCATAGGGTATGTTGTAGTCCCTGAGGCCACTCCAAGTTTTAGAGGTTTACTAGAAGGATCCATGAATTCATAGAGTTATATGCATGGTCATGGTAGATTGTAGTGTAGGGATTATAGAAAAACCAGCCCAGGCAAAACATAGGTGGGCTAAGGTCTGGAGGAAGCTAAGAAACTTGAAGCTCACGGTTTTGTTTTGTTTTGTTTTTGTTTTTGTTTTTTTTTGTTGTTGTTTTTTAAATCTTTTTCCTGTAAAGTCACCCAGAACATTTCCAGTTCTTCCAGCAGTGAGTTTGTGACAATATGTGTAAAATGCTGTCTACCAGGAAGCCCAGCAGATCCAGAGGGACTAGGGTTTTCATTGTGCGAGGCAACTCCAGGTTTCTGTAAGGAAAGCAAGTGTTTTGCATGAACTTCTATTTTGTAGGAATTTGGTGCAGGCGCAGTGATCTCTTCTCAGTGGGAATGGTAGGAACCTCCCCCAAGTCTAAACTTACAGATTCCAATGCAGGGTGGACCTTGCAAGTGGTTATCTCTCTGCTCCTTGGCTGAGACAAACTGTCCTTTCTAAGGCAGCGACTCCTTGGGTCTGCACTTCGTTCATTATCTCACTCAGTGTTACACTGACTGCCTGTGGTTGAAGAGGGCAGTTATGTAGTCCCTAGCAAGGGCCTTTTCCTGCCCCTTAGGCCCCACAAAAGCTTGAGGCTTGTATTTCTTTATTCAGGCACCTTAGTTTTTAGCAGGGCAGTGGTGGCACATGCCTTTAATCCCAGCACTTGGGAGGCAAAGGCAGGCAGATTTCTGAGTTCGAGGCCAACCTGGTCTACAGAGTGAGTTCCAGGACAGCCAGGGCTACACAGAGAAACTCTGTCTCAAAAAACCAAAAAAACCAAACCAAAAACCAAAAACCAAAACAACCAAAACAACCAAACCAAACCAAACAAAACAAAACAAAAAAAAGGGCTGGAGAGATGGCTCAGTGGTTAAGAGCACCGACTGCTCTTCCAAAGGTCCTGAGTTCAAATCCCAGCAACCACGTGGTGGCTCACAACCATTTGTAATGAGAGATCTGACTTCCTCTTCTGGAGAGTCTGAAGACAACTACATTGTATACATATAATAAATAAATAAAATTTAAAAAAAAAGTTTTTAGTTCTCAAGCGCTGCTAGCTGTTGGCTTCAAGTGAGTGGCTACCTGGACTCTTCCCTTTACTCTATAGAAGACTTGTCTCTCAGGGGGTTTTCAAGTATTAAAATCTAGGTCACGGAAGGATTTCCCACTACATAAATGATCTTTATATTTTGCTCCCTGCCTCCCTACTCTGACTGACCACCCTTAGATTCACTCTGGTTCTTACCCATCCTTATTAGCCAGAATCCTAAGCCCTGGTTTTTCCAACGGGCACACTATTTGCCTGGCCAGGTCACTTGGCTTTGGTGCAGTTCTGAGGGCAGCATACAGATGGGACATTGTTTGGTTAGGCACCTACCTCATCAGAGACTTCGATGACTCTTCAAGCAATGGCTGAGGAATTTTGGTCAACTAGAGGAGGCTAGGGAGGCTATTGTATCTCGGGGGGCCAGAGGGCTCAGGGGGCTCTTAGGGTTGAAGGGGTTCCAGAGCGTCTTTCCATGGGAGTCTTAGAGTTCTACTTTTGGCCCTGAGATGTGCCTAGCCGGAGAGGCTCTGCCGCTCTGCCAGTAAAGTCAACCCCGCCTTCATGCTGAAGATCACAGCTCTTTCACATACTGCCCAGGAGGCTCTCTTGACACAATTTGCTCTAAATTGTTGAACAAGTGCCCCGCGAATGTCTTTTTTTATTTCTCTCTTCAAAGCATTCATGGTGTTTAGCAGCAGCTTCTCAATTTCATAGTCCCCAGAGTTACTGTCTTTTCCTTCCAGCCCCATTGATGTTCCACAAGCCAGTGCACCCTCTTCCCCCACAGCCAATCTCAGGTCCCCGTCATTAGAACCCCAAGTAATTGCGCTATGCACAGATGCCAGGCGTGGATGATACCCCACCTCTTCCCGTGTGTCTGCTTCTCAGGACCATGCTTGTACTATCTTAGGTTAGTTAGTATGGCAGGCAAAGTATTATGGCACCCAAATCATCTTCCACATCTGAATTTCTGGAACAAGGAATAGGTTGCCTTGCCTGGTAAAGGTTTGATAAAGTAGATGATAGTATGTGAAGGATCTTGTTGGGGAAATCATCCTGCATTATCAGGCTGGGTTTAATATAATTACATGCTCCATTTTGTGAGGGTGTGTATTGGAGAGGCTTTATGCAATGGTTGGGAACATTACATAAAGGGCTGGATACTTAGGGACTGAGGACCAAAGAGAGCAGGCTGTTTGCGGAGTTAAAAAGCCATGCTTTAGAAGTGCCCCATCTTGAGACTTGGGGGACTGGCCTTCGATTCCAGCATTAAGAAGCCACTGCCAATCCCCAACTTGACAGAGGGAGGTCGAGGGATAGAATATGTCCTCCTTGGTGACCCAGTAGAGAGCAGTGCTTAAAAAGCATCTGTTGGCTGCTAATAGCAACTCTTCCAGCAGCTGGGGAGTGAGGGCGAAGATGCCAATCAAGCTAACCTATTCTAGCATCCTTGGTCAGGTATACCCCTATGGAGATCATCTTGATTCATCCAACCAGATAGAATAACTATTTAAACAACTTCTGCTCCCATTGTGTTGCCCTCCAACTACAGGCTCAGTTTCACTTGCATCAAAACAACTGGGCGAATCCAGCTGCAGGGCAACCAGCGACCTGGTGGTTTTGCAAAACGCAGCTGCTGTTCCTGAGTCCCTCGCCTTTGCTTTGGATCATTTAGACAACTTTGGCTGGCCGTAGGCTGGTGGTCTTGCCGTCAGCCTCAGCCTACTGGTGTGATCCAATTGCAGCAAGAGACTTGCCCGGGGGGACTTTACCCTGCTGTCCTGCTCTGGGGCTTCCAAGTAGGTAGCTGTGGTCTGTGAATATTAATCTCTTATTTGTCCCCTGATCTCATCAGTCTGGGGAGTGGAACAACAGCAGTCATCACAGGAGAAGGGGGTGTTTTAAGCATTAATGATTTCACCCCGTTCGGTGGTGGCACAATGAATATACGCTAGCCGACGGAAAAATGGGATTCTTCCCTGAGCCACATCCTGCCCAGATCTGTAATTTGATACAAAAGCTTCACACAAATTGAAATTAAAATGCATTTTTGAGGCTTCCTCCCATCAAAGCAGTTCGCACCAGCAGGCTTCTCCCTTTCATGGGTTTGCTATAGAAACAGGAAAGCCCATCCGCTTTGAGCTTTGGTGCGGATGGATATAACAGTTCCCACTGCTTGCCAACTGCAGGTAAGAAAATGAAGTAAAACGGAAAGTAATTGGAGGTGTAATTACCCTCTCCAAGATGACTTTTTGCTGTGGAGTGGCCCGCTGAATCTGTAAAAGGCCTGTTTCCTCCTGTTCCTGTTTCCCCTTGAGTATCATGGCCACATTAACCAAGGCGAGGGAGTTCATATTCTGACTCAGGAAAGTCGGGTTTGTTTCTTTAAGACAACATACTTTTAATATGTTTAATATTTAATGCACATTAATTATTAATATTTGTTAATATTATTTATTAATATAAATTATTTTATATCTATTTATTAAAATGTGTATACTTTTATGTATGTGTATTTTTAAATTGTTCTACCCTTCATTTAATTACTGTCCTAGAGGTTGCCTCAATTGACAATGTCTCCGAAACTGGATGGCAGAGTTTGTTTCCTCACACCTTTCGTACACAAAGTGTGTGTCAGGAAACCAGAAATTAGAATTTTCTACATGAGCATTGAAATCGGACATTTTGTCACTGTTTGGATTCATAGTGAGGACAGTCGGGTGCCTTTTTTTTTTTTTTTTTTTTTTGGCTTATTGAATAGTTGTTCTTATTGCTCTGACGCCTTAGCCCCTACCTCTCCTTGAGCTCTTTCTTTATCCTTTCCTTACACATGGGTAGACAGCTTTGTCTTCATCTTTCAGTGCCTCGGAGGGGCCCAGCTCTTTACTTTATAGCTGGCCTTGCATCCCGGCTTGTGAAGGCTTTGATTGAACTCACTTTTCTTCTTTTCCTTCGCTCTCCTCCCCTTTAATCTTTATTTCCAAGTACAGTGCTGTGCACCCCGTGGACACAATAAACACGTGCTGATTGACTGTTTTATTTATCTGATTTTTATGGCTTCTTTACTCTGAAGGGCTCCACAGCCTTCACAGTCATTAACTCAATAACCCTCAAACGCTCTAGTGTGGCAGCTGTAATTACTGTCGGGTTTCTGAGATGGTGAAACAGAGTTGCTGAGCTTCTCCAAATTATTGAGGGCCTCGGGAGGGGACCTCGGGGGCGCTCAGCACTTTTGTAAGCTCTGGACCACAGGGTATGCATGGTAGGGTCCTAGTCAGAGTGGCTGCAGGGTGGTGGGTGGACGATCCCTAGCTCGACCCACATTCTTCTCATGTAGGCATGACTGAATAGTCATTTCGGGTGTGAGTTCAAACCCCAGCTCCTCTTCTGGACATTACGGGACGATGGACATCAAGGACAGCTAAGGTTTCCTGTGATTTCAGGAAGTATCAGACCATGTGTGCCACATGATCACCATTATGGTCTGTCAGTCTTCAGAGCAATCCTGTGAAGTGACAAAAGGTTAAGCATCTGGGCTGAGGGGCAAGAAACTAAGCAGTAGATGTTGGCCCTCAAAAGCTATGTCTATATTGCCATATGCAGAACGTTACAGGTGTAGGTAAACTAAGTATCTTAAAATCAGACCATCTCGAAAATACCTGGGTGGTCTCTCAGTCCCATTCTGGCAGATGTCCTTGGGAAGGCAAGGGAAGCTGGGGAAGAGAAGGAGGTATGAAGACTGAGCAGACATTGGCGGCCACAGGCCAATGAACTCTGTGCCAGCCAACAGGGGAAGAGGCAAAGGACTCCTCTCCTAGCACCTCAGGCCTGCCTGATGTCTGGGTTTCAGATTCTAGCCTTTAGGATGGTGAGAGGATGGAATCCTGCTCTCAGATATTTTTATGAACATGTAGTAATTGTATAAAGTAAATGAGCTTTATTGTTACATGTAACGTGCTCAAATTATTTTCCATGCTTTTTATTTCCCCTTCCTATTCCCCTCTACATTTCCTTTTTTATGTGCCTTTCATATCTGCTCCCTAACTAGCCACTTCAAAACACAAAACAAAACAAAAAACAAAAACAAAAGCAAAAACACGTGAGACTTTTCTTGGGGGGACTGGCTTGCCTCTCTTAACATAATGATCTGTAGTTCCACCAAATGGCCTGAAGATGGCAGAATTTCATTCTTCCTTATGGTGCAATAAGAAGCTTGTGGCTTAGCTGTTTGTCAGTGGCCACCAATGCTGATTCAGTAACTGTTGTGGGCCGTGTAAAGACAAATGAGCATAGATGTGTGGGATAGCTCTGTAATAAGCTGGCTTCGAGTCTTTTGGATACATTCCAGGAACTGGCACATCTGGGTCCTGTGGTCTTCAATTTATGATATTCCCCCGGCAACCCCGAACATTCCTATTGCTTTCTGCAGTAGCTAGACTTATTTTCCTTCTCACCAACAGAGCCTCCTTTCCCTTCATTTCCATGACAGCATTTGTTATCATGTCTTTCTAGGTGATGGCCATCCTGACTGAGTGAGATAGAATTATGGTGTGGTTTTAATTTACATTTCCAGATGGCTAAAGACATTGAACTTTTGAAAAAAAAATATGTTTTCAAAAATATTTTAAAAGATTTATTTATTTTTATTTCATATGTAGGAGGGTTCTACCTACACGAATATCTATGTATCACATGCCTGCTTGGTGCCTGCAGAGGTCAGAAGAGGACATCGGATCCCTTGGCACTTGTGTTAGGGATGATTGCAAGCTACCATATGGACACTGGAAAACGGAACCTGCTTGCTTTGTTCTTAACTTCTAAGCTGTCTCTCCAGATACTATGTATCTATTTTTTAGCAGTTTGTTTCGCTGGCTGGAGAGGGTGTGCTCAGGGAGGTCAGAAGGTGTCAAATCCCCTGGAGCTGGAGTTACCGGCAGGGCAGTTAGGAACTGCCTGATGTGGGTTCCAACCAAACTCGAGTCCCGTGGAAAAGCACCCTTAACCACTAAGCAACCTCTCCAACACTAATGTGTTTAGTGGATATTTAAAACATGTCTGCTCAGTACCATTGCCCATCCAACAACTGTGTTATTTGCTTTTGTTTTTGCTGTATAACTTTTGCAGTTCTTTATTCGATAAATTAATGCGCTTTCAAATGAATAGTTGCTCAAGGATCCTTGCTTTTCTTTCCATTCTGTAAGTTGCCTCTTCAGCCTGGTGGTCATTTTTTGGGTTCTCGTCTTAGTCAGTGCCCTATTGCTATGAAGAGACATCATGGCCATGACAACTCTTATAAAGAAAAACATATAATTGGGGCTGGCTTACAGTTTCAGAGGTTTAGTCCTTTATCAGTGTGGTGGCATGCAGGCAGACGTGATGTTGGAGAAGTAGCTGAGAATTCTAAATCCGTATCTGCAGGCAGCAGGGTGAGAGCAAGAACTGGTCCTGGCTTGAGCATTTGAAATCCCAAAGGCTCACTCCCAGTGACACAGTTACTCTGTGAAGGTCATACTCTTTAAATGACCAAGCATTCAGATCTACAAGTCAATTCTTATTCACACTACCACGGTTGTATAGAAGTATTTAAATTTAACTAAATCCTGTCCGTTAATTCTTGTTCTTATTTGCTAAACTACTGGAGTTCTGTTCAGACTCTAGCCCCCAGCATCTAGATATTGAAGTGTCTCTCCTCTGTGTTTTTCTATAGTAGTTTAGAAGTTTCAGGTTTACATTGAGCTCTTTAATTTTTTTTTTTTTAGGGTGGGGGCAGGACTGTCATTGTGTTCTTTTCCAAGTTGCTGTCCAGTTTTCTCAGCATCCTTTGTTGTCCTTTTTCTCTGGAATGCTTTGGACTTTAGCTGTGTGGATTTGTTTCTGTATCTTAATGACTTAGGTGTCCCTGAGCCAGAACTGTTCTGTCTTTGTAATATAATTTGAAGTTAGATATTCTTCTATGTTAGAAATACTTCCAACATTGCTATTTTTTCCCCTCTGGGCTCTTTAGGATTTGTTTGGGGTGGGGGGAGGCTTCTATATAAATTCTAGATTTTTTTTTCTATTTCAGTGAAGAGATACCAATGAAAATCCGATGGGTATTACACTGAATCTGTAGATTTTTTCCAGTAGTTTTGACAATATTTATTCTGCAGATCCATAAACATTGGAGATTCTTCCTAGCTTCTACTGTCTCCTAAAATGTCTTTCTCTGGTATCTTATGGTTTTCACTGGAGAGGTCCTTGGTCAGGCTTAGGCCTACAAATTTTACTTTTTTGAGGCTTTTGGCAATGGTATTTCTTTCCCAACTTCCTTTCAGCCAGTTTCTTATTAATGTATAGAGAGATCTACTGCTTTGTATATGCTGATTTTGTATCCCTCTACTTGGCTCAGAATGCTTCTATGGTAGTGTTGTTTAAACCCTCTAGTTTGTGGCAATCTGTGATGAGAGCTGCTGAGTTAAGAAGGAGCCTGGGTGGGCTGAATTCCATGGGAGCAATCCTTAGCTCACAGAGATCTGCCTGCATCCGCCTCCCAAGTGCTGGGATTAAAGCATGCGCCACCACTGCCAGGCTACTCTCTGAGATCTTATGCTACAACAGTCACCATGTTGAGTAGTTGGTAGTGGTGGCTATCTTGAGGGCATAGATGTTTTTATTTTGTAGTTACCTGTGAATTAGTCATTTCCGTTTTGTTCTGTATCCATTTGTTAAGTAGGCACCATTGTTTTATTTTGAATAACTAACCACGCCACATGCACTGATAACTCATGCATTGTAGCTGTCAAAGGGTTTGCCATACTTTTGAGCATTGATGCTCAACTTCCCCAATGCTGTGGCCCTTTAATACAGTCCCTCACGTTGTCATGACCTCCAACCGGAAAGTTCTTCTCATTCCTACTTCATCACTGTGATTATGCTGCCCTAATGAGTTGTAATGCAAATATCTGTGTTTTCTGATGGTCTTAGGCAACCCCTGTGAAAGGGTCTTTTGATCCCCAAAAGGTTGCAACCCACAGGCAGAGAACTGCTGCTTTTGAGTCTTGTGAGAGCCCCAGGTTTGGTGGTGCATGCAGAGGTTTAGGGTACTCGGGCCCTGGTGCAGAGCTGTTATTTAGCTCAGTGAGAGGACCAGCATCATCACTGAGCAAAGGCACAAAGGCCTGTGTGGGGAGAATTTCCCAGGATCCTCTCCAGTGGAGTCACACAGGGGACACTTAGGTCCTCCCAGCAACATATTAGACTGCATGTTTAAAATACTGCCAACCAGGGAGGCTCACTGTAGACTTATCATGCCAGATTCTTATTGGATTATGTAGGCACCCTCTGCGTGGCATATACCAAAATATCACACTGCTGAAGGGAAGCAAGTGTTCTGCATGAACTCGTTTGCTTGCACAAGTATCCATTTTCTATGTGTAGCTATCCTTATTAGTCGAGGAGGGCGGAACCCTCCTGAAAGCCAGTTGCCAGAGATACTAGACAAGCTGGGATGTGGCAAACATGTCTCTCTGAGGACAGCACTAGCTGGCTGGCTAATGTTACCTCTTTCTGCAGAAGGTTAATCATGGTAGGCATCATTGTATCTAATCACTGCAAGAACAACACCTGGTAGACAGTGTGATCATTCACAGTTTGAAGACCTCAGGGAGGCTAAGATCTCATTCAGGGCCACCATGGGCAGACTCGGCCCCAACCGGGCAGTAAACATCATGTATTGAAAGCTTTTGCAGGACAGGAAGGGTGATGGGAGAAGAGGGGAGATTCTTCAAAATGGTTTTGCTTTGGCCATGTCTGGTGGCTTGAGGCAACCAGTTTCTTCTTCCATTTAAGTTCATGTCTATTGCAATGAGCAGGGTTGCTCTCAAAATTGACCTCACTATGTGATGCTGTTGCTAGAACAGCCGCTTTCTGGTGCCAGGGCAGGAGAAAAGGACAAGCAGCAGATTGCAGACTGACTCTTAAAGCTTTTTTTCTGAAGTGCGACATGCATAGCTTCCATTGGCCAAGACAAGACACATGACCTTGCCTAGCATCTTGGAGAGACTTGCAATCTTCCTTGAAGTCCTCACAGACTAGCATGAAGCCCAGAAGGTAGACAGGCTTAGCTTCTGGATGTTACATCTACTCTCTGAGCCTTCTTCCTACCCACATTGTCCAGGCATCACAGATATCCTGCACCAACACATACAGAATCTCACCAGAGTCTAGAGGATGGTGGCCTAATACTGTCCCCCTTTGCCCTCCACTTACCTCATTCTAGAACTGACAAAGATTAGTTTCATTGGTTTACTGGATCATTGCCTTCCCTCTTCATTCTGCCTGTAAGCCAGTCACGTGAACACTGGAGTCAGAGAGAACCTTCCTCCCCTCTCCCCCTCTCCCCTCAATGGGACAACCTGAATCCCTGGCAACACTGCGTAGACATCTGAAACCTCGGGTTCCTTACAAAAGAATTCCAGGGGTCTATTTATTAACAAGCATGGGTTTCGACAGATTTTCATGTTCTTCTTTTTTGGCAGGGCATACAGGGATCGCCTGCCAGTTTCTGACAGCCTTGTCACTAGGTGTTAAGTGAAAAACATCATCAGCCTGGTCTATTGATAGGTTCAAGTGACAGCGTGTGTTGCCAATCTCAGCCAAGAATCACTTCTGACAATTTTTCTTTCCATCCCAGAGCCTGGGCAAGAATGTCGCCCCATCTCCTTTTCTCAGGAGTTGAAGCTGTAGTCATATTAAGACTGTGTGTGTGTGTGTGTGTGTGTGTGTGTGTGTGAGTGAGTGCTCTCTTGCACATGCGCACACATGACTGCAAGCTCCAGACTTCTGGAAGAATTAAGCTGGGCATATGGCTTCTAGCAGGCTGCCTGTACACTGACTGAGGTGGCCTTGCTAGCTTTGTACCAAGCCAGGCTGTTGAAACTGCTGTGCTGGGTCCATCTAAAGAGAGGGGTTCTGGTTGGAGTTGATTAGTGTTTATTGCAGCTTCCAAAATGCCTGGCAAGGCTGGCTCTTCCGGTGGAGGCCAGCTGACTGACAGAGCTTATCCTGTATCAACCCGCTGTTTGTCTTCTGGTTTGCAGCCTGCAGGTCAGACGGACACCCCCACTCTTCACACAGTGGTCAAGATAATTCCTTCTGCTCCCTCCAATCTGTTTCCTACCAAGGAGTTGGAAAGATCTTTCTGGAAGGCAAAATGAATCATGGCCAAAATCCCACAATAGTAAATAATTACATTTAAAAAGAAACCTCATTAGATTCCCAGTGATGTTTAAAGAAAATCTCAGTGTAGCCTTTGGGGTTTTGCCCCACTGTCCTGCCTACATCATCTTTCTCATTATTCACGTTTCATCACATCCTTTGGGCTCTGCCATTGGTCCATACTCTTCCTTCACCACCTCCTCTGGGCTCTACCACTGACTGGTCCAGACTCTTCCTTCATGAGACTTTGCCAAAACCCTTCTCTACACACCCACCTCCCTGAGTCTCTTCCTCTGAGTTCTGCATATCTTAACCTTCTCAGCAAATTAGAATCACCAGACATGCAAGGCAAGAAATCCCCAAATACCAAGGCTTGGCATCTAACAGAGACTTAAATCCCATGGACAGAGAAGGACCTGGGAATCAGTATTCTGTGTGCTCATAAATCCCAATTTCTTTCAGTAGTGGGGAAATCCTGACTCAACAATTCCTACACATCCCTAGCTCTTGGCTCAGTGTCCCTTCTTCCAGAGGGAGCCTTCTCTGATATCCCACACAGGGACAGATTATCCCTATTTTACATTACTGAAGAATCTGCCCCTCATTGTTCATTATAGAACTTCAAATATCTGAGTGTTAGCGATAACTGTGAGATGATTGGATTAGCATCTCTCTTAAGATTCTTCTGGGCCGTAATTATATATTGCTCCACTTGACGGTGTAACTCCAGTGCTGGTACAGTGACTAATGATCAATAAGAGGCCCATAAACAATGGCAAAGTAAGCAGTTGAATTTTGGAGACCTCCTGTACTCTTGGGGTTGCCCAATTCATCTTCCATAGATTTTGAAGGACGTCAGATTGGTTTTTATATTACTTCTAAGAACCACTGTATCCTATGCTACTGATAAGAATGTACCAATGCAACATTCTAGGAGATGAAATGCAGCCTCAGGCTGGGTGGACTGGAGCATGTGGTGGCATTAGATACAAATTGATAGGTTGTAAGGCTGGTGGTCCAGTTCTTAAAGGCAGATGATGTGTGAGCAGATTGATATGGAGGAAATGTTCTAGTGTAGATACATGGCTGTGCTCAGACAGTCTCAGATTGAGCATCTAGTAAACTCAATAGTCAAAACTAAGCAGATTTCCTAAGATCTTAGGAAAGTAAACTGGCCTACAAACTGGAAAACAATCAGAACAGGTGTAAGTTGGAGCCATTGACCTTGGAAGATGGGTAGAGCTGTTTGCTTGAACTTTGAGGTTAAGTCTTTTTCCTCATCTGGAAAAATGATACAAGGCTTTTCAAAGAGGTAGTTGAAGTTACATGACAACAGCCATATTGTAAACAAGTACCAGAAGAGTACACTGTATATTCTAAATATGTACAGTTATTAATTTTCAATTAAAAAGGTAACAAAAACTAATATTAGAATAAAACTTAAGAGTTTCATGTCCAGTTTTAGGCTGGACAGTGTCTCCCTATAAGATAGATCTATAACCATACCCAGTACTTGTGAAGAGGACATTGTGTGGAGACATATCTTTACAGGAAAGACAGGATGGGATCATGTCGGGCTAAGGTGACTGAATACATAGGAATATGGAGAAGTGACACAGGCAAGGGGCACACATGGAAAGAGAGGTAAAGTCTGGAGTGGTGAAGCCACAAACCAAGGGAGACCAACAGGGATGCTTTCAAGGGGGCATTATTGATCTTTTTACAAACTTGAGCTAGAAATCGAATAGAATTAAACCAAACTTGATAAAAAAAAGAAGGGAGGGAGAAGGAAAGAGGCATAAGAAAAGACCCCTAGACCCAACATATCTTTGCTGAGAATCAAGTACACCTAAGTGACCTTATTTCATCCCCTCGTAAGGTTGATTGTTAGAAAGTTCATATTGAAAATGAACAGGTAACATACTTGATATCAGCACAGCATTTGGTAATATTCCCTGTGACGTGCTTTTCAAATGAAATGAAAATAATCAAGTTAATCTAAATAGCCCATTTTGGCTAAGAACCAGAGATGGGGTAGTTGCAGGCTCTAAGGGCAGAACCTACCACCATTTCTCTGCTAAATGGACAGTGACTTCTAAGGACTGAAGTTTATACCTATAAAGCAGTGTGTCTGTTAGGCCTCATCAGAGAAGATTCTCTTTGTTGTAGAAGTTGATTAATGCAGAGACTCATCAAAGTGCAGGGAAAGAGCTATTCCAGACCCCTCGGCCCTAAATAGACATCCGTCTTGGTTACATTTCCATTGCTGTGCTAAGGCACCATGACCAAGACAACTTCTAGAAGAAACAGTTTACTGGGGCTTACAGTTTTAAAGGACCAGTTTGTGACCATCATGGTAGATGGTAAAGCAGCAGGCAGGCAGGCATGGCACTGGAGCCATAGCTGAGAGATTCTATCTTGATTCCCGAGCAGGAGGCAGAGAGAGTGCTAACTGGAAATGCACAGGCTTTTATAACCTCAAAGCTTAGCCCCACGGACACACCACCTCCAATGAGGCCACACTTCCTAACCCTTCCCAAACAGTTTCACCAACTGGGACCAAGTATTGAAACATATGAGCCTATGTGGACCATTCTCATTCAAAACAGTTCTACCATGTCACCTCTTCCCATGACTCAAGGATCTCTGAGGAAGAAGGATCAGAGGGATTGTAAGAGCCAGAGGCAGTAAATGACTATTATAAAACTGTTTTCTGAACATGACAGCAATGGCTGTGGCCAGATACACAGGACCTGCACATGGTCAAGGCAAATGAAATCCCAGCATGGAGTAGGGAGAGCTGAGGAGCTATTGGCAACTGATGGCAGTCTGGAGGGTGAGAGTGAGCTTTCTTCAGGGACATGAGCCCATGGAGACTACCCATACTCCAGTTGATGAAGTAGGTGCCCCTGCACTTATGTATGTGCTGGTGGCACTTTGGGATTGAAAAAGAAAAGGAGAGAGCAGTGGGTGTGGGAAAGAATGCACATGAAGTTGAGGGAATAATTCTAGTAGGGACAGGGGAGGAACTGGAAGAGATGAATGGGGTTTACTTAATCAAGTATATTGTGTGCCTGTATGAAATCCCAGTGGCTTCATTTATAGGACGTGCCACAGCCTTGCACAGACATCTACCTTCCCTGTATACTTTGCCTTTTCTTCTTTCTCAGTATAGACCTTCCCTGCGTTGTATGACAATTCTCAAATCTGTACATTAAACTTTCAATGTTTTCTGCAGCAACAAAGCCACTTTCTAGCTATAAGTTCCATTTAACTCCAAACTGGTAGTCAAGACAGACTTACAGCCCCTCCCCACCACATGCTATAGCCTTCAGGCTGCAGCTCAGTCTAGTTTTTAATGTTTGCTCCCCTGTGGAAGAGAGAGAAGTTACACAGCACTACTACATCACCATCACTTTCAATCTCATAACCATCACCATCAACTTTAGCACCATCAGCATCTCCATTGGTATCAGCACCATCAGCATCTCTATTTCAATGCCACCATCACTACCACATCCCACCATTTCCACTACCAGAACCTTCCATCTCTCCACTAGCATACTTTCCAACACCATAATCATCGCCAATCACCATCTCCTCCACCACTATTTGCACGACTGATATTCTTCTTCTTCTTCTTCTTCTTCTTCTTCTTCTTCTTCTTCTTCTTCTTCTTCTTCTTCTTCTT
>NW_022196905.1:256356952-256361017 GCF_008632895.1 Mastomys coucha
CTCCACCACCACCACCACCACCACCACCACTACATGCTACCAGATCACCCTCAGAAATCCTGGTATAGAGACACATGGCCTACATGTGGGTCCTACGTGGGTCCTACAGCACTGTGATACTCGTTTCCCATTTACCCTCACCAGCTAATTAATGAGCTTCCTGCTATGCTTACCACCACCTTGCAAGCGACAAGGCCAAGTCTCAGAGAAGCCTGCTACTCCCTATCAGATGATACAGTTAGTGACCTCTGAGCACTACAGCCTCTCTCCTGGGGAGCGCAGCCTCTCCTCCACCAGCACTCCTCACAAAGCACGTTGTGGATGACACTTAACTGCTGAGACCCTTCATCTTCGTTATCAACTTGACGGGGATTTAGAATCCCTTAGGGGACACTCTTCAGGGCATGATGGTGAGAATATTTACAGAGTGGATTCACGGAGGATAGCACACTCATTCTGAATGTGGGTTCACCTTCTCATGAATCGGGGAGCCCAGGCTGTGTAAAAAGAGGGGCAAGGAGGAAAGAGAGCTGAGATTCTGCATCCTCCACTCTGCTTCTGGGTCTGGGACAATGTGAGGAGTTGTAGCCACTTGTGCTGGCCTTTGGGGATGCTTCCATGCCTTCCCTGATGTAATGTGCTATATCTCTTAAATCGTGGGGTTTTTTAAGTTGCTTTGGTTGGATATTTTGTCATTAGAATAACCTCAGTCCTCAGGGGCTGTGCTCCTAGCTTGCTAGACACACATGGCACCTGGACAGGTGTTTATGGAACTCAACAGTTGCTGCAACTAGACTTCCAGTTTCTTAGGGCTGCGATTCTCCTCTGACTTAACCTTTCAACATCTGGGGCTGAGCACCAGGCCCAGACTCTCAGGAAGCACACTGATTAGAAGTGAGTACTGTAATTGGTTGGCCATTCCCTCAGTCTCTGCTCCATCCCCAGTGCCTGCATTTCTTGTAGACAGGATAAGATTGGGGTTGAAAGTTTTATGGATGGGTTGGTGCTTCTATGGCTTCACTGGGTTTCCTGTCTGGCTATAGGACATGGTCTCTTTAGGTTCCATATCCCCAGTGTTGTGAATCATAGCTATGGTTGTTCCCATTGATTCTTGGGTGCCTCCCTTATCGCAGGTCTGTCTTGTCCTGGAGATGCCCCCACCTCCTCACCCTTTTTAGTTGCAATTTCCATTCATTTTCATGGCCATCTAGCCATCTCTTCTGTCCTTCCGCACAGCTGATCCTGAACCCTCCCGCATCCCCCTCCCCATCTGAGTCCCTCCCAGGTCCCTCCCTCCATCTGCCCCTTTGGGAGAGGAAGTACTTGTTCTCACAGAGACTTGAAGTGCCAGTGGGAGGAGGAGAGGGGGGAACAGGGCAGGTGAATATCCGCCCAGAGAAGAAGGGTATAGGGAATGGGAGAAGGGTTGTGGGAGGGGATGACCAAAAGGGGTACAAGTGAGCCGGATGGAAAGTGAATAAGTAAAACAAATAATAAATTTAAAAAAAATAAAAGAAGTATGTAGTGTAATGGAGACTCCTTCATTGTTAACTAGTTTGGATTTTATCCTTTTTCCCCAGAGTATAATCCCTGTGCCTCTTGCAAAATAGTTGCCTGGAGGAAGATTTAAAGCTTATCCTAAACTTGTTTTAAGGCCTGTGTGGACCACCTGAATCGGAGTCTGGGGGTGGGGCTAAGCCATGTGCTTTTAGAATACCCTCTGCGATGACTTTCTCATTCTGCGGTTGGAGACACCCGTGACCTCTTCCAGAACTGAGATACGGTGACGATGTTTTCTCATTTTGTCCATACAGACGGCAAAGGAAGCCATGGTTGTTCTGGGAATATGTGTGTGCCAGCGCTGGATTTCCGGAACTCTATATTTTGTTGTATTGTTTTGGTTGTAAGTCCCCTCAAATTCCTTGTGGGAAGAGCCAAGCTATATAAAAATCAATACGAATTAATAAAATTAAGCTATACTGTTTCCCTAAGTAACCAGACAATAGAAGCCTCCATAACATAGCTGCCCTCATGGCTATTAAAACTTTGACCCTGCATTGACCAGAAGATGTCTTGTAGAGGCAAGATGGCATTGCAGGGCCAGAGTGTTCTTAAGTACCAGGGGGTCAAGGCACGTAAAGTGAATTGCTTCCCCACACTGCGTGGTCTTCCTGGAATGGCCAGCTGTGAGCCTGGCGTCACGAAGTGCTCACTTCGAAACCGACAGACCTGGGCTGCTGTTCAGCTGTTGCGGCTCAGGGGAGGTAAGTGCTTCTGGACTTCTTTCTGTGCCCGCCTGGGATATGGTTGAAAAGGCTCATGGGGTTTGGGAGGCTCAGAGACAATGCATCTGCAGTGTTCTGTCTCAGATTTGGCCCATGGTTGCTCCTTTTAAGATGTGTATGTCTCTTGCACTTTAATTTGCTATTATTAGCATGATGAGAAATGAAAATTTGCATTAACTCTGTTAACAGCCCATCCCCTGGAAGTGTCCCTCAAATGACTTCCAACAACCTATTACCTTACCTGACACAGAATTTGTCATTGAAGCCATGGATTTAAAAATATATCTGTAAGGTCGACTGCCAAATGGCCACGCTACATTCCATACATTCCTTTGAATGCAACTTTGCAATTTCTCTTTATCAGAAATAGGTCAGATGGGCATCTGTCTTCCCACAGCTGGGGAACCTGCGAAGATAGATGGTCAGTGACTTGGTTTGGCCACTTAGATGGGATGCAAATGATGCTGCTGTGCTGGTTCAGGCTTCATCCCAAGCCTTCCGTGTACTGCCTGTATGTCCCTTGGCAGGTTGTCTTACTTCTGTGAGCCTCAGTTTCCTCACAGGGAAGTGGAGACAATGGCAGTCCTTGACACGTGGGGTCATGTAAGAGTTGCTTGGCTAATGTGTGCGTACTGTTTAAGACTCTAAGGCCCAGAGCCCAGGGAGAGCAATGGGCAAACCAAACTGCATCTTGAATAAGCACACAGGCAGCAGGGGTACAGACATGGGGAGACAGAGTGGTGGCTTCAGGAGTGGCTCTGCATGTGTTCATGAAAAGTTTGGAGTTCCCCTGGGGAAAACATGAACATCTAAATGGTGCTGATGCCTCTGTTCCGTGATTCAGGAACTGTAGTTGTCGTAAGATCGATGTAAGCGTGGATCTGAGTCCGAGCCACTGGCTGAAGTTTCCAAGGTCTTGTGATCCAGGACAAGGAATTAGATGAGGGATACTTGGTTAGGGAAGAAAAGGCATGGAGATGGGTTGGTGAACTGTGCTTAGAAGCCTTAGGTCATGGATCTCATGATCCTTCACCATTTACATGGCACCCACCTCTCCCGAGTTTGTGTATAAAGGACTTTTCTTGTTCATGTTCTGTTTGCAGTGTGTGGCCCAAGTGGGGAAGGGCTTGCAGTCTCTTTCTGTTGACTGGGTTCTTCCATATGCTGCTGTCCTCCCTGCCCCGCCCCCTGCCCTGTCTCTACTGTCCTGCTACAGATCTCACTGAAGATGCTGAAACAGACATTGCCTGGGATCGTTCCTAGCATGCCAGGTTCAGCGGCTCTGTAGCAGACTTGAATTTGCATTTCTAACAAGTTTCTAAATGGTGCTGATGCCACAGGTCCAGAAACCTCTGTTCTTTTGCTTGTACTGTGCCCTCTGAACATTTATTGGAATTACAGTAATTGTATATATTCGTGCATGAATCTGGTAAAGATCAGATTCCAGGGTTCCTTAATGGTCCACTCACCCACTCTTGTTTGGTGAGTTTGGTATGTCCTTGTAGGTGTGTGTCTACAGAACTTTGCCCAACAGCGCTTTTCCCAGGAAGCTGTGCTGTGGACTTTTCTTCTGTGGTAGTTTGAATGCAAATGGCCCTCATAGGCTCATAGGGAGTGGCACTATTAGTTATGGCCTTTTTGGAGAAAATGTGTCAACAGGAGTAAGGTTTAAGGTCTCAGAAGCTCAGACCAAGCCCAGTGTCTCTTGCTTGCTTGCTTGCTCCCTTCTTCCCTCCTTCCCTCCTTCCCTCCTTTCCTCCCTCCCTCCTTCCCTCCCTCC